>NW_012150729.1:7067210-7067846 GCF_000956105.1 Propithecus coquereli
AAATTTACTCTTCTTGGTGTACAGTTCTGTGAGATTTGACAATTGTACAAAGTCATGTAACCTTCACTACAATCAGATTAAAGAACAGTTACATCAACCTCAAAATTCCCTTGAGCTACACCTTGGCAATTTCTCTCCACCTCCATCCTGGCAACTAATCTTCTCTAGGTCACTATATTTTTGCCTTTTCCAAAATGTCACATGAATGGAAACATACAAAATGTTATCTTTTGCATCTGGCTTCTTTTATAATGCATTTGAGATTCAAACGTGCCTTTGCATGTATTAATAGTTTGTTGCTTATTATTGCTAAGTAGTATCCATTATATGGATACACCATACTTCATTCATCCATCCATCGAAGGACATTGGGTTGTTTAGTTTTTGGTGTTTTGAATAAAGCTGCTATGAACAATCATGCATAAATTTTTGTGAGAACCTATGTTTTCACTTGTTGTGGGAAAATATTCTAGTAGGCTTATGTGTCACATGTTAAGTATATGTTGAACTTTTTAAGACACTGCAAAACTGTTTTCCAAAGTGAGTTATACCATCCTGAATTTCCACCAGCAATATATGAGCCTTCCCATTGCTCCACGCCATCACCAGTACTTGGTATTGTCAGTTTTTATTTTA
>NW_012150729.1:7071952-7072556 GCF_000956105.1 Propithecus coquereli
TAAAATAATATATATTCTATATTTGTAAAATATGTAGACTATCATATAGTATGTTAGAAAATGATAGAAGAAAACTGGGGCTAAGTACATGTGATCTGAAGTGCAGAGGTGGAGGCAGATTGTGTATTAAATAAGCTGGGCAGCCTAGGCTTTACTAAGAAAAAGAAAGAATTGAAAGAAGTGGAGAAGGTAGCCAAGAGGGTTATCTAGGGGCATAGTGTTCCAGAGAGAGGGCACGACCAGAACAAAGGCCCTCAGGTGGGAGTGAGCCCCCGTGTTCGTGTTCGTAGCACCGCTAGGAGGCCGTGGGCGGCTGGGATGGATGATTAAGGAAAGCATCGCAGGTGATAAAGTCAGAGTGGTAAAGGGGGCCTGGTTATGAGGTCCTTTTTGCTAATGAAAGACTTTAATTATTACTCTGAATGAATGGGAGAGCCACCGGAGGGTTTTGAGAAGAGGGTGGCAGGATCTGACTTAGATATCTAAAAGGATCTGCCTGGAAACTGTACAAAAATTGACTATAAAAGAGAAGAAAAGTGGAAGAAGGGAGACCTTCTTAGGAGGCTTGGGCCAGAGTGACGGAGTAGAGGTAAAGGAAGTGGTC
>NW_012150729.1:7072606-7073213 GCF_000956105.1 Propithecus coquereli
ATATATTCTATATTTGTAAAATATGTAGACTATCATATAGTATGTTAGAAAATGATATAAAAGAAGAAAACTGGGGCTAAGTACATGTGATCTGAAGTGCAGAGGTGGAGGCAGATTGTAGTATAGTATTAAATAAGCTGGGCAGCCTAGGCTTTACTAAGAAAAAGAAAGAATTGAAAGAAGTGGAGAAGGTAGCCAAGGGGGTTATCTGGGGGCATAGTGTTCCAGAGAGAGGGCACGACCAGAACAAAGGCCCTCAGGTGGGAGTGAGGCCCCATGTTCATGTTCGTAGCACCGCTAGGAGGCCGTGGGCGGCTGGGATGGATGATTAAGGAAAGCATCGCAGGTGATAAAGTCAGAGTGGTAAAGGGGGCCTAGTTATGAGGTCCTTTTTGCTAATCAAAGACTTTAATTATTACTCTGAATGAATGGGAGAGCCACTGGATGGTTTTGAGAAGAGGGTGGCAGGATCTGACTTAGATATCTAAAAGGATCTGCCTGGAAACTGTACTAAAAATTGACTATAAAAGAGAAGAAAAGTGGAAGAAGGGAGACCTTCTTAGGAGGCTTGGGCCAGAGTGACGGAGTAGAGGTAAAGGAAGTGGTC
>NW_012150729.1:7073263-7075747 GCF_000956105.1 Propithecus coquereli
TGGAAATCAGAATAAATGTACAGGTGAAGCCTACCTCTTGAACTTGAGAGATCACCAGTGTTGCTGGTAATAAACCAACAAACCCAAAGGATAAAATGCCAGAAGCGATTGACCTGTGAGTCCATCCCCAATAAAACAACACGAAATGTCAAGACTCTCCAGTCCAAACCTCTAACCCATTATTATTCCTGGATAGCAGAGTACATTGTCTCATGGAGACAAGGTGTTGGCAGGCAACCAGTTCTCCCTCTCTTTTTGCTCTAAAATGCATTGAACAGCCTGTTGAACTTGTTTATATTATTTGCTTCAGTGGCTTGCCTTGGCAAATTACTCCCTTTCTTTATTGTTAAATTCAGTGTACTGGTAGTGTTTTAATTTTGGTTTGTAGCCCAGTGTTTAACATTTCCACTAGCGTAAACACTATTGGATAAGTTGATATTCTCTCTGAGACAGAAGCTTATGAAGTTTCTCTCTTCCTCTATTGGAAAGTCTCTTACCCAGTAACTTGAAAGTCTTCATTTTTACATTTAGAATTATCTTAATTCCATGAGAAACATAATTGATACCTGTGATCTTGTCCTTTGCTCTACTGCTGGGCAAGGCAGTCTCTTCCTTATCTCTTTCAAAAGCTTAACTGTGAAGTCAGCTTCTCTTCACTATTCTCTGCACAACAAGCCCTGGAGACTCATGTAGACCTTTCTGTATTCCACAGCACACCTCATTGATCTTTGTAGTTTTATTGTACCACTTTTTTGTTTTCCCCAGGAATCCCTGCTGGCTTGTCCCTATAAGATAATGGCTACATTCTGAGTTATCTGTTTACTCTGAATCTCTAATGCCTAAACTCTGAATTCTAGTGACCTAGAGAGAGAACTCAGCTGCCTGGCCCTGTCTGGAAAGGGCCATCTATTTTCTATGGCTGGTGGTTTGGCAGTCCTTCTGTATCTATCTTTAATATAGTTTCTGAGAAATCAGTGTAATTCGTGCACCTACAAATAACATTACAAGAACATTTTGCATATATTTATAAAGATCAAATATTTTTACATGGTGGGGTTTTCTCTGAAAAGTATAGCTTTCCAAATTAATTGACACATTATAATATCTTGTATTTCTCTAACTGCTTGAACTTGGAGTCTGTATTTTATATACTATCAGACAATCAACCTCTTTTATTTGAATATTCATCTGAAGGGTCAGTTACTGCTTGGAGTTCAAATTCTAACTCAATCCCCATCTAGAGTTTTTGGCCTTCTCACGCTACCTGATTAGCTGCCAGCTAATCGCATCCTCTACAACAAATGGATTTTTTAGACAATAAGCAGGGCTGCCACTTTTTTTTTCTTATTGTATATATTGTAAATTATAGAAATTTGTAAAAGAAAGGCCCTTTTGCCTTATTCTTTACCTGATCTCTTTTCACATAAGCTTCTAGAATTGTGGCTGTCAGTGGCTCCTGAATACTACAGAGGCTGTCCCATAGGACACTGATTATCCTAAGATCTCTTCTCCTCTGTTTTTAGCTACTTCAAAGTAACTCGAAACTAGAGGTCTCCCTACCACATATTGGGTGGTGCCTGCCCTCAAAGTTTTCAGCCCATTTAGAGCACAGGTGCTTCTCCCCACACATTAGAGCACTCAGGGGCATCTGGCCCAGGTGACACACACAAAGATGAGCTAGATCATATCTGCTTATGGAGAACTGGAATCCAGATGCAATGTCTCCTAAACTCTCATGTTGCCACTATAGAACTCACACCCTTCAGCCGCTCATTCTACTCTTAGTACATGGTGTCACGAAACATCTGAGCAGTTCTTTCCATCCCTCCCATTGTACACTCAGTGAAGGTACAAGTCCTCAATCACCCCAATTTAGGGTGAGTATTCATACTTGCTACGACAGTGAGGTAGAGAGTCAATGATTCCCTTCTGCAGATTTTATATTTTTCCAACTGTGTTTATAGTGCCATAAAAAGATGATCACATAGGCAGAGGGAAAAAGTGCCTTGTTATCAAAGAGGACATTCATCTTAGCCAGGTCTAGAACTTGGAACTCTGCTCACCACAGCAGTGTCCGTGCTGGCAGTATCCAAATGGGGCCATCCCAACCTTTTAGCAATGATTAGGATTTTCAAAGACAGGTTTTCAAATTGCCCATTCCCCTCCAGAACTTTTGATATTTCATCCTGACACTCCTAGTACTGTACTCCCTCCTCTGGAAAATTAGTTTTCCTAATATCACTGATGGGATTGTTTTGTGCAAGTGAATTGTATGGAGAAAGTAAAAGAGTTGAGAAGCAGGCCTCTGAGATTTAGATGAAGCTTTCTACAGAAAAAATGCCCATAAACATTGTTTTGCCTCTAATTTCTAGCACTCGTGAATCTCTTAAAACTCATTATTACCATTTGGTGCATGTCCTGTCAGCATTAGTGAAGGGATGTGTGTATGTGTGTGTGTGTGTGTGTGTGTGTGTGTGTGTGTGT
>NW_012150729.1:7075797-7077137 GCF_000956105.1 Propithecus coquereli
TCTTCTCTTCTTATTGATCTTAGCATTTCCTTACCTTAATTAAATTTATGATCTAGAACTGCTGCTTATCTTCCATTTTTCTTTTAGATTTGCTCAATGCAAAAATATTTATTATCTACCATGTGTACAGACACTGAGAATCCCAAGTGAAGAAGAGATAGCACCTGCTTGATGAAACTACTGAGTTTTTCCCTTCATCTCCTGAGGATGAATGAAAAAAATTAAACTAGAATGTTTGTGGATAAAGGAAGAGAATAGAGTTGGCCCTTACTTTTCACATATTAGCAAGGACCCACTGCTCCAGCAGTATTTTTAGCGGTTCAGTGGGGGCTACAGTTCCTTTAGAAGGCAACATCTTTCATTCTATAATGTGGGAGGGTTTATCCATACAAATGCCCCTGGGAGAAATTCAGTTAATTAAGCTCTCCTTGTTTGGGATTCCCATGGTGCTTTGTTTAATTTCTTCTATTATTGTTATTATTACATAGCACCCTGTCTCTAATCCTGCTATTTCCCAAACCAGTAGGAGGAAAGTGGGACAAGCCATTTTGAGGCTCTGAGATTCTAATTTCCAAGGATACTTTCATCCCTCTCACTAGCATTCTCCTTCTTTGCAGATTATGTCTGCCTCTACTTTCCCATATTCTTTATGAAGTAGTTATCTACATGTTCCATACCACATACCCAGTGTCCCCACTTCCATCTTCTTTCTCCATCACTCATGGACAAGAAGGGGCATATCTAGTCTTTTCTTATTTTCATATGGACTGAAAGAGCCGCTGTATAAATTGCTTTTGAAATGGATCCTTGACGTTTCAATAGCATCTTCCTTCACCTTGCCTTGACGTTTCTCCCATTTTTTTCATAGTCATCTCCAGGGATAGGAATAGATATTCTATTCCTTTGCTTTCAGAAGAGTCTCCTCTCCCACTTGATTAAAGAATAATGAAATGGCTTATCTTTGCACTGAGTCTTGACATGTTTTCTGACATGTGGCAATGCATTTGTGAATACTGTGCTAGGGATACTCATTTATGAAGGATCTTGCATCTGTTATGAAGGATCTTGCATTATGAAGGATCATGCATCTTGCCATTGGTGAATACCTGCCTTAGCCAATTTTCAAATCGTAAAAAGTATGTTTAACATTTCTATCACTCCTTGCTTCAGAATCACCACAAATACGGGGTTTTTTTTTCCACATTTGGTGAAGAAATACTCTTAAAGACGGCCTATAGGAAGCATGAACTATCAAGGGATAGTGGGTTGAGAAGGTGCCATTATTACCTAAGCCACCAAGAAAGGTTTAAAATTTTCTTTGTCTGATCCTTTTTCTTTAA
>NW_012150729.1:7088582-7090572 GCF_000956105.1 Propithecus coquereli
AAAAATTGACTATAAAAGAGAAGAAAAGTGGAAGAAGGGAGACCTTCTTAGGAGGCTTGGGCCAGAGTGACGGAGTAGAGGTAAAGGAAGTGGTCTGATTCTGAATATGTTTTGAAGGTAGATCCAACAGGATTTGTTGACAGATTGTGAGGTGCTAGAGAAAGGTGGAAAATCAGAAGTCCAGGCAAGAACATAATGAGTTTAAATAATACATTCAGGTGGAAATATTGAGGTGGTAGTTTATACTGGGGCATAGACTTGATAGTCCAGACAGAATACATACGTTTGAGAGCCTTCAGCATGCAGACGAAGTACAAAATCATGAGAGACCGTAAGATCACAAAGGGAGTGAAGGGAAATAGAGAAAAGAGCCATAAATTGAGACTTGGCCCTCTACAATTTAACAAAGAGATCAGAGAGAAAAGGAAAACCAGCAGAAGAGACAGAGAAGGACCAGTCATGAAGGAGGAGGAAGCCCAAAAAATGGGACAATGCGAGCCACAAGTAAAGAATGTGCATCAATGAGAAGAAAGTGATTGGTTGTGTCAAGTGCTTCTGATGGGTCATAAAAGGTGGACTGAGAATTGGCCATTGCCTTCAACATCACGAAGACCACTGGTGGTCTTGATGAGTGTAGTTTCAGTGAGTCCGTGGGACTAAAGCCTGATTTAAGTGATTGTAAGAGAGAATGGGTAGAGAAGATTTAGAGTGTGTCTAGACAATTATTTCAAGGAATTTTGTTAAAACACACACACACACACACACACACAAACACACAAAGAAAGGGGCAGTTACTACAGAGGAGATGGTGTGAGGAGAAGGTTGTTATTATTTTAAATGGGAAAAATAGCAGCAGGTTTACACTGAGAATGATCTAGTGGAGAGTGAAAATTTAACGACATGAGAAAAGCAAAGAATTGCTAGTTCAGTGTCCCTGAGCAGACAAGATAGGATGGAGTCTAGCACATAAGAAAGAGGAGCATATTGGAGAAATTGTTACTATACTTTGACACTGTATGATGACAGAGTCATTGTAAGTAGTTCAAAGAGTCCGAGATTGAGGGCGGAAATGGAAAACATATGGATAGATAACTGAGATCATTGTCACTTCTTTCAAGGTTGAACTCTTAATAAGGGCTATGAGGATGGGACCCTATTTGTCTTATTTACCCTGTGTGCCTTGTGCCTGGGATGGGTCCTGGCATATTAAATAGGTACTTAATAAATGTTTGCTAACTGACTGACTAGGTGAAGGAGATATTTTATTTTCTTCCCTTTTATCTGTCATTCTTAAACTTAGCATAATAAACATCTATTACTTTTTAAATTAAAAAATAAACATTGTTAATCTTAGAAAGATAAATAGATCCAGGAAACTACAATTGGTGATTTCAAGTCAAGTGCAATATTTGAAAAATAATTTACCTCAGGTGATTTGCTAAATACTCTATAATTCAGAATCAAAAATAAAAATAGACATTGGATGCCTATTACTGGTTAGGGCTTTACATTTGTGTAGTACAATATGTATTATTAGCCCCATTTTATAGATAAGGAAACTGAACCTCAGAGATGGTGAGTATCTTGCCTGAAACCATATGAAGTAGAAAACCCAGACTATGCCTGGGTTTAATTCCATGCTCTTTCTTCTCACTACCCGGCTTCACAAAATCTGTCTTCTGCAATGCTGGTACCGCTGGTACCACTGGTACGCTATATACAAATGTTACCCCAAAACTCAGTGCAGTGTTTTCTTTGAATCAGATTCATCTAAACAATTTCTTCACCCCATAAATTCAGAACTGTTTTCTGGGGAGTTTATCTTGGCTTAAAGAGTGTTTTTAATTAGTAGTTTTTAAAGAGATGTTGAGAACATTTAAATGAGTTCAGAGAATTTTCCTCAAATGACATAATATGTAACTAGAATTTTTTTATGATAGGTACATGTCTTTATTACCTGGGAGAAAGAGGGAATTTACAATATTAAAAC
>NW_012150729.1:7090622-7093280 GCF_000956105.1 Propithecus coquereli
AATATATAGCAAACTAGTAATAGCAGTTATCATTGATTGGGTGGGATTATGGTATATTTCTTGTATTCTAAGCCTATATTCCTGTAACATTTAAATTTTTAGAGGAATTATATGTAACACATAATAAAAATCTTAAATACAGACATCAGAAACACTGAAACTTCCTATAAAAAATTGTCAGACAAGAAACCATTTTCCTATATTATACCTGAGACTTGGCTTGGCTATTGATACAGTAAGAGTAATGGTATATAATATAATCCAAATTGTAAATACTTGTTAGATTATGTTTACCAGATTTTTGATGCTTTTTTATTTAAATAAGATACATTTTAGAGATATAAGTAAAATTGTTAAAATCTGACTTATTCTTAGGGAGAAGAAAAACACTTAAACATCTAGATACATATTTTTCATAGACATAAGAAGAGAAACATATTTCAAGCTTCCTGGAAAGTTGTATGCTGAGGACTAGGTGTATATTAAATGTTTTAGCTATCTCTTTTTTTTTCTTTTTGACCTACTTTTAAAATTCTGTAATAACCAGTTTTGGAAGGAAAGAAAGGACATATTCCTCCTGCTGCCGAGAAGAAAACCTTGTCATCTCAGCCTTAATCACAAACTGGGCAGTGGGTTACAGAATAAGCTTGGCAAAATTTAGATGTCCTGTCTTTGTAGACCATTTGGTCTACAAATGGACAGATGATATACAAGATGGCCTTCCTGTCATCAAGGATAGGATCAGGAAAGAGGCAAGCTTACATGCAGGGGAAGGAATTTGTGTGCTAGCCTTGGAAAATTTTATGTCTGACCTGATCACACTGACAGGTTTATTGCAAAGATGAGAGAGAATGAAAACCTTGCTAGCCTAGAGAGGTGTTTGAAAATGAAGAGGGGACCACAGTGTGGAAAATGAGATCATGACTTGGACCATTGTCATCATTATCAGTAGCAAACATATATTGAAAACCTACTAGATGAAAGGCATTGAATTAAGTGTGGTTAGGCTGATGTTATAAAATCCACATGAGGAGCTGACAAAATGATATATATTTACACACTTGATTTAATGGTGTATTTAGTCATTCCAGCCATCATCAGAATTGGTAGGGTTTGGAACTTTCTGTTTCCCATGAAACTATTATTGCTCTTCTCAGAAAAATGCACACAAAGGTTTGCATATAAAATCAGAGGTTCATTCATTCATAGATCCCTACTTTAAAATAATTTTCTTACGTTAACACTAGAGATACAAAGGACAATTTGGTTTTGAACTCTAGTCTGTACGCACATTTGCGTGCCAGAAATATACTTATAAAATAATTTTAATTAAATCTCAACCGAATATGTCAACACAACATTTCTAAGCCTTTTTCAGTGTAATTAAAATAGCGTCTTACATATTCTAGTTGCTCATCAAATGGTAGTAGTTTTGTTGCTACTGTCATTGGAATATTATTAGTCCAGGACAGGCATCCTCAGAGTTTGAAAATGCACATTCATTAGACCTCAAATTACTCTTTTTTATCTGTTTACTATGAATCATGCTTAAACGAGTTTCTTCAAAGTGCATCTGGTATGTTTTTTACTTCTTCCTTAAGAGACTTAGATTTCTACAATGTTCCCATAAATCTCATCTGAATATGGTTTTCACATGATTCTACCTGTCAAGGAATGTGCCAGTATTCAGTGACAACCACACCGTATTACTTAAAGTATTGGTTCTGTCAGGTGACAAGTAAATAATGATGGTCTTTACGATTTTTATACTTTTATAGGTGTTTATGCCTTACCTTTATAAAATTACTCTTAGGATTTCTAAGGCGTGCAATGTGAAACCTGTGTCAAGTCCTTCAGCTAAATGCAGTGAACAGAAGTGTGTGTAAGGTTCTTTTGAATTCTAACTCTGCCATGGAAACGTGCTTCTGGCAGAACTGCTCATTCTTCCAAAAATAATATTTAATAATAACCCACTATACGTAGTTCTTTCGTGTGTGTCATTTATTGTGAATACATTGTTATATTTCAGAAAAACAAGATTTAAATTGTTTTCAATTAAATAGATGAATAGATAATATGCATTAGTATTAATTAATATGAATTAAGATCTGCTATAAGACCCTGTGTGGCACTGGCTGCAGACATTGTTTCCATCTTGTATCATAGTTATGTCATTCCCCAAAGGGAAATTGAAAACAGGATAAAGCAAACACTCAAGCAGGAAACTGCCTTCCTTTTCCTCTCTTTATCTCAAAGAACTATCCACAGCAGTGCAGATCTTTATTTTTTGCATCATTCTATTGTCTCTGCTGCCCAGGACAGAAGATAAATCAACTTCTTCAAATGTCAGGAGAGAGGGATGGTGGATAACAAATCCAACTGTTACTGACACATTCAACTCCATGCTGCTTTTTCCTGTTTATGGCATAGGGACAAAGCAACGGTGAAAGAAGCTACTTACTGAGTGCCAGTGGGTTTACAAATCCTGAGCTGGTTAATACTGAGTTTTAGGGATTTGTTGGCAAAGACATCCAGAGAGTGAACTGCAGGGGCTCTGAGGACCTCACCTTGAATTTTCCAAATGAAAATATTCCTGCATCCTAGATTTGTAATGAATGATATTTATCTGTCTATCACATCAATGTCATATTAAAAGTA
>NW_012150729.1:7104965-7106234 GCF_000956105.1 Propithecus coquereli
TATTACCATTTGGTGCATGTCCTGTCAGCATTAGTGAAGGGATGTGTGTATGTGTGTGTGTGTGTGTGTGTGTGTGTGTGTGTGTGTGTGTGTATGTAAAACCAGCTAGGAGTGGGAACCACTGGCAAGTGAATTGTATGGAGAAAGTAAAAGAGTTGAGAAGCAGGCCTCTGAGATTTAGATGAAGCTTTCTACAGAAAAAATACCCATAAACATTGTTTTGCCTCTAATTTCTAGCACTCGTGAATCTCTTAAAACTCATTATTACCGTTTGGTGCATGTCCTGTCAACATTAGTGAAGGGATGTGTGTATGTGTGTGTGTGTGTGTGTGTGTGTGTGTGTGTGTGTATGTGTTTCTGTAAGTATATATGTATACAAACATATAACAAACAAAAAGGCTCAAACAATTCATAATGTAACATTGACTTCCTTTTTTCAGTTGTCAATATTTTGTGAACATCTTCCCATATCAGCAAAATATTTAACGACCTCATAATTTTAATGCCTGCATAATATTATACCGTATGGATGTATCACATTATATGTTTAACATCCTGTTACTGAAAGGTGATGTTGTTTATATTTTTCCACTGTGAATAGTGATCCTTAAAGTTAGAACTTTAAATACACCTAGGATTGTGTTCTCTGCATAAATTCTTAGAAATGAATTTTAAGATTTTGGATAAGAAATGCCAAATCAGTGGAAATTTATCTTACCTATTCCAACTGCAAATGATGATAGTATTCGCTCTTAGTGATAGGATTTTTACATTGAAATTGACATGATTATATAAGAATATTTGGACTTCTCAAGATCTCTGATAACAAGTCCTTTAGGAATATCAAGTAGTAAATCAGAATGATATTTTTCTGAATTTACTGAGAATCTGCAGATTAGTAAGCAGCAGTAGACTCCCAAACTCCTCTGAAACCTATCAAACAACCATTGGCTCTTATTAGCAGTTGAAATATGTTGTGTGTCTGTGTCTTCTCCTGAACAGGCGGAGGGTGGCAGTTACCTGGCTTCCTGGGATGACTGAAACATCAATTGACTCACATTTAATTTGAGGCCTTGGGATTTTCTTCTACTTTACTAGACCAGGTTGTCTCATCCATCTTCCTTAACTATGCCAGACATCTACCTGGACTGCAGAGCTGTAGCTACCCTTCTCTAAGGTCTTCCTGTATTCTTATATTTGTTATTCTTTTATTAATGAATTTTTTATCTAATGGGTTTATTTTTTTAGTTAATAAAGGAAATGTTTTTA
>NW_012150729.1:7106284-7108534 GCF_000956105.1 Propithecus coquereli
TCTAAACCAGAGAGAATTCCATTCAAATAAATGTGAATGATTCTTCCAATTTCAATAAAATTATAGTTCCAGTTATCTAGAATTCCAGACAAAGAATGTGGGAAAAATGTAAAGAAATATTATCTTTGTGGCTTGTATAAGCATGAATGGATACACAAATGAATGAATTCAATATTTACAAGCTATATATATTTTAGTGTTATTTTCAGGGTAGAGTTGAAAGTATGTATCTGAATATAACATGAGATGGTTGGAAAGAAATTTTCTCTTTCCTAATTAGTTTTTTAAAAAGACTTTATGAACATGATGAATTTAGGGGCCTCTCTCTTACATTTTTTCTCATAAAATATAATAGACCTATCTTTTTCTGCTGCTCCTTTATTTTAAGTGGAGCTAATTCCAATTTAGTTGCTTCTTTAGATTTTTAGCATCAAGCCAAAAATAAGTATCTAAAAATTTGTGTTACTCTTGGACAATTCTGTCCTGCTTCAAGGCATACATTTCCTGAAACAACGTTATTTTTATCTCACTCATGATTACCTTTAAAAATCAAAAGAAATGAATACATAGTATGAGATTTCTCACGAAGAAAAAATAAAAGAATTAAGCAAAATAAAAACTCACAGATGGAACCTTATTTTAGAGCACTTAAAATAATCCTTAATTTCAAAGTTCTTTTTTTCCCCTAAATGATTTTTCAAAACATGATAATATGATATATTTTAAATGTGAACATTTAAGACAGTTTCTTCAACACAGGTTCGATTTCCAATTGTGAACATCATGTAACTATTTCTTTTACATTCAGCAAAGGTGGTAACTTCACCTTTTCTGTTAAATATAAACCAGAAGTGTTGAAAAAATGGCTGCAGTTTTATGCCTTATTTTATGTGTAGGTGTTTTATTTTTTCAGTCTCTAAAGAAAGGAAGACGGCATAAATAAGTTGTAAATATAAAAGTACAATTAGAATAACATGATTCATTTTCAAACTCACTTTCCTAGTCATCATCGCCCCCATCTCAGACTGATTGAGGTGCTATTTATTCTGCTTTGAAATCCAATCTTCCATTCATGTTGTAGCAATGGGAATCCCTTCCCTAGCCATCTCTTCTTGACAATCTCATAAGGTTAAAGGGCATAACAAAGTGCTAAAGGAAGCCAAGCTGCTTCATGCTCACATTGTGTGCTCTATGTTGAAACTTCCAGACGTTTATTGATGCAGTGGGACTAGAAAAATGAGAGCAGAACCAATTTTCTCCATGGCCTTCACCCTTTTCTCACAGACCACAAGAGAACCACTGTTATCAAAAGGACACAAGAATTTTCCTCTTCTGTTTTTTGTCAAGCTAAAGTAATGGTATTTCTTTTTTCTACTCAAGAATGTTTTGGTAGGCTAAATATAAATCTTAGCAGGATACTCCTTTTATTTGGGACAAGTAGTATATTTCCATATTTTCCCTCTATTACTGAGAAATGAATAATGAGAGTATTAAAATAATCTTATATTTAAATTTGAAGGTTTTCTAACAGTTGATAATGTTAGAAAATCGTGTCTATGAATGGGAAAAACATAAAACAATATTTTTTACTGGTTTCAACATATGTGTTATAGAAGATTTATGTTGTTAAAAATCAATACAACATACAAGGAATCCTGTGCAGGAAAGAATGAATTCTTCTAACCACTGCAATTTTGAAAAAAAAATGTAAAGAAAGAAAATAAGGTCAAAATAAGATGTGTCTAGTGAAACTAATCATCAAAGGTTGTGTTGCTTTCTCTAGCAAAGGGAGTTCTGCACTTTATCAAATCAAAACTGGGTGTATTCTGTTAAGACAAGGACTGAAAACTGACAGCCTGAGAACTGAAGATATATGTGTTGTGTTCTGCCCTCATAGCTTTTTATTTAATTAAATTTACTAAATCTCTTCTACTTCCAATTTTCTTACTCTGTGCTAATTCACATAGTTTGGTACTTATCTGGCCCCCAAATCATCTGAGTTTGTGACCTCTGCTTTAAAAAGGTATTGTATGAGTTTAAAAACTGAAAAGTGTGTAGAACAGATTCTCTTATATGTTACTGGGGAACATGTGAATTCTTTACAATATTTTTGGAGGGCATTTGGCAATATTTATTGAAACATTAATTCCTTAAACTCTTTCATCTCTCTGCAGTTATTTTACAGAAGCACTCACAGGTGCATAAAAGATGTTCGCTGACAGCTTGCTTTTAAGAGTAAAAAGCTGAAAA
>NW_012150729.1:7108584-7109008 GCF_000956105.1 Propithecus coquereli
CTCATCAATTAATACGTCAGTTTTATAAGTGTAAATGGGAGAAAAAATTATTACTACCTTTAATTGAGCTGTTATGAATTATTAGCAATTATTCAAAATGTAACACCTCCTCTCAGGGAGCTCACATTCTTTTTTAAATATTCATTTGTGGTACATCAGGGAAATATTATATTGTACACTCAGAACTATATTTTCTGTGTCCTCTTTACAGTTTCTTTACTTTTTCTTTCCTCTTGCTTTTGTTTTTCTCCACACTCCCCTTTCTATTTTCTTCTCTTCTTATTGATCTTAGCATTTCCTTACCTTAATTAAATTTATGATCTAGAATTGCTGCTTGTCTTCCATTTTTCTTTTAGATTTGCTCAATGCAAAAATATTTATTATCTACCATGTGTACAGACACTGAGAATCCCAAGTGAAGAAG
>NW_012150729.1:7109058-7109493 GCF_000956105.1 Propithecus coquereli
ATTTTCTTCTTAGTCATATACACATCCACTTCATTCACTCCTCCATGAGCTGACATTTTATCTGACATTATGTGAAAGCCTCACCTATTTTGTCCAATATTTGATTACTTTTCCCTTAATGCCTATGTATCTTAAACACTTTTGCATAGCTCCTTCTAGACGTTTTTGATTAAGAACGTCAACAGAACAAAGGCTTTGCTCTTTCCTATAATTTACAGTACGACTTGCACAGCTAATGTATAACAAGATGTTTGATGAATGCATTTTGATAATGATTTTTAAATTTCTTTTCCACTGCTTTCTTTTTGTGACCTTTTATTTGAATTAATGTGGATTTATATTTGCACTCCAAGTGGCTGCCTGCTAGAGATATGGCTAACGGTAAGAAAAAAGTAAGAAGTAAGAATAACAGTAATAATTGCTGATATAAAAGTG
>NW_012150729.1:7120173-7120474 GCF_000956105.1 Propithecus coquereli
TTTTAGTAAAAATGTAAAAATATTTTCCAATAATATGAAACATAGTAAGCAAAAAGGGAAAGTTTCCTCCATATCCCCCTCCAACTTACTCCCCCACTCAGTGATCACCACAGTCAATGTTTGTTGTGAATCTCTCTAAGCCTTTTCTGTGTACATTAAAAAATGCTTTCTTAGTGTTCTTTTTGCTTTGGAACATACAAATGAATCTCATGCACTTTTTTCTTTTTTTAATCTGCAGACCATCCCATATTATGGATGTGTCATTACTCACTTAACTATTTGCACTTAGAAGGACACTTGA
>NW_012150729.1:7121443-7121781 GCF_000956105.1 Propithecus coquereli
CAAAGCAGAAAGCAAATTACTTATGCTTTTTTCCAAAGATGGAAATCCACCTGACTTAGAGGCACAGAGTTTAAGTCATTTTGGCTATGTTCTGACTTTTTAAAATTTGAAGTATTTTAGTAAAAATGTAAAAATATTTTCCAATAATATGAAACATAGTAAGCAAAAAGGGAAAGTTTCCTCCATATCCTCCTCCAACTTACTCCCCCACTCAGTGATCACCACAGTCAATGTTTGTTGTGACTCTCTCTAAGCCTTTTCTGTGTACATTAAAAAATGCTTTCTTAGTGTTCTTTTTGCTTTGGAACATACAAATGAACCTCATGCACTTTTTTCTT
>NW_012150729.1:7135091-7136140 GCF_000956105.1 Propithecus coquereli
AGATGATTCTTCCAGTGGTAGTTCTGTGAATACTTTTTTCAATGGTGTTGTCTTTCACTTTCTTCCTTTGTATGTACCATACAAATTTTCATCACCAGTAACTTCAGCCCTTCCATGAACTCAATCTCAATCAGCCCATTGTCTAATCTATCTTTCTAGCTCTCTCCCTCTAATAATCTGATTTCTGTAACTCTTGAACCCACTGGGACCTACCATGCTTTGATCCCACTACCTTGCCATTTATGTCCATCCTTCCTAAAATAACCTAAATTCCATAGTACATCATTTTAATCACTTCCTTAAATGTACCCTCATTTCCCTTTGTCTCTCTCTCTCTTGCTCTCTCTCTCTCTCTCTCTCTCTCACTTTATATCACATGCCTGGCATGACCCCAGCCCATGTTTTTTCAAAACTCTGCATATTCCATTACCCATTTCCATACAGCTAAACATGGTTGGAGGAAATGCACAACTGCGCTGATGTATTTACATTTAAATTCATAATCACTAATTTCTACTAAGCCTAATGGTAGCCATTAATCCTATTTCCCACGTGCACTTAGCTCCTCCCTATCTGGAAGATTTCATTCTTTCCTTACCACAAAACTCCAGTACTCCCCCATCCTCACGATCGGCTTATTTTCTTGTTTCCTACTTCACTGAGAAAACAGAAGTAGAATAGGCTCTCCTCCCAAATCTCTACTTTCCATTTGTCATTACGGATGTTCCTACCCAGAGCCAGCTGCTCAACTTGTGCAGTAGATCTGATTTCTTGCTGCCTACTCAAAGATATCACTCCGGTAGATATCTCTCTGTCCTACATCATCTATATCTCCTTCTACTAAATCATTTTTATCAGCAAATATAAGTACACTTTTTTTAAATTTAAAAATGAAGTCTCTTTTCCTCTACATCACCTTCCATCAACTACCCCACTTCTACTCACCAGCTTTGCGAAACTCCTTGAAAAGCTATTTATGTTCTCTGGTCAGGCATTGCCTCTACGACTTCATCAAAATAGCTTGTCACAGTGCCCTTTATGTTTCTAAA
>NW_012150729.1:7136190-7139596 GCF_000956105.1 Propithecus coquereli
CTGGCTACCTAATCTACTCCTAGCTATATTGAGATTGCCCTAAAAAGCCTTCAAGGAATAATTTTGAGCTGGTGATTCATATTATGAAGATGATTTTATTTATAATCTGTGCTAAAGGAGACTGCATTGTTAGAAAGTCTGCACCTCAGAACACTATGAAATCTGGTAAGGACCAGAAATCATTGTCACTTTTTCTGGTACAAAAATAATAGCTTTCCCAAAATTCACAACTAAAATCTAGTCATTTAATTGGAAGACTTGAAAGTCAGGGTGATAAATGGAAATTTAAATTTGAGACCAATTTGAAAGTTTACACCTATAGTCAATTAATACATGCTAATGACAACTGTCTGCTTACAAAATCAGGCCTATAAAGAGCTTGGCTTCTTCAGCATAAAGAGGACAGGGGTTCAGTCAATTTTTTGGCTGGCTTAAGATGCATACCCCTAAATTACTTACCCAACCCTAACTTAAGTCTAAATGGGGTAGCTCTCAATTACATATGACATTATTGTTCTCAATGAGCTATTACATTTTTTTTCAAATGCTATTCCATCTAAATCTTCCCAAAATTGCTGAAAGACACATCTCTTCACTAGCACTCAAACTGGGAAGCATTGAAGGGGTGGGAAATATGACACAATCTAGCATGACAAGGAGATAAAGTCTATATTTTTTTCCACCCATTAAAACCCCCTACAAGGCCACAGAGACCCTAGAGTCAAATGAAGATTCATTGTCCTGCAGCCTAAAGGAGCTTTCAGTCTTGTTGCAGTCCATATGGTACAGACGAAGTGTTCTTTCACATTTGTATTGATGTCTAGAGATAATCATCAAAATAACCTTGAGAAGGTGGAGATGAAAAAAAAAAATCACCCCAGCCCATGGTTTTTCTACAGTCTGTCACACCTCACTGAAGAATGATAACATTTTAGAGTGGGAAGTATTTCAAAAACCTTTAGCAATTAAATTGCCATTATATGTGTAGGACCTTGAATATTCTGAGATCTGGCTAAATAACCCTAGCCTTCCTTAGCAAATAATTTAAGATGTAGTAAAAAGCTCAACATTCTTTTCAGAACCATGCTGATCATTGTCAATGATTTGAGGGCAAAAACGAGGACATGAATAAAAACCCAACACATTTTTAAATGGCAATGGCAATGCATGAACAAAAAGATTAAAAAAAGAAAGAAAGAAATGGGTGCCAAATGAAAGGAGGCAAAACGTTACTTTGAATATCATAGGGTATTATTATAAATAAGACCCTATTTTAGAGAGCAATTCAGTGTATGAGTGAGCCTGGGGATAAATTAGGATGTGGTCCTGTGGGAGAAAGAAAAATCAAGGGGAAAAGAGTGGACAATTTATTTTGAATAGAGAATGGTATTAACAGCTCAATTAAGTGCCAACAGTTTAGAATTAGCTAAGAGTCATTGTCTTCCCGGGACAAATAAATTCTAGCTGTTCTAACTTGCTTTATGTTTCACATAAATGTGAACTAAAATGTGCTTATATTGTTCCTGTTGACAACAGAACAAACCAAAAAACGCTTCATTTGCTGAGTAGAAATAAAGATTCATTAATCCTTGTTTTCTAGAACACCGTCAGGGCACACATATATTTTTTAAGTTTCTATATTTAGACTAATGTACATATATTTTCACTGGACAAATTTGGCCCAATCCATCCTGAATCGTGCCCATTCCTTGCTGCTCTGCTTTGTCCCTCTGTCTCCTGCACATGTTCACCAGCCAGTCCTTAGGAGGCCACCATCACAGGCAAGGAATGCTTTCTGAAGCAGTTGCTTTGCACTGGCTTTGGGGCTTTAATGAAAACAACCATTTGGTAAGATGATGAAGGTGAGCTTTTCCTCAAACACAGTCTCTGCATTTTTAGCCTTGTCACATAACCTCCCTTTCTTCACCTCACTTCCTGAAGAAGACTTATTTTCTTGCACTTCTGAAGCAATCTCTAAGGTACACCTTCTCTTACCTTCTTCCATCATGTGCTTCCAGAACTGGACAGCTTTTATGGCCCCTTCCCGTGCTATCATTCTTTGAATCCAAATCTGCCTAAGTTTTCAGTTTAATCCCAGGGTCCATCACACATGGAGTGTTGAAGTTCCTATTTCACACCTGCTAAATCACATTAATACCCCCAGTTATTTCATCTCCACTTGGAGCCCTAGGCTAGGCATACTCTTACGTGTTCTCCCCACCCCAGTATGAATTTTGTAAAAGAATGTTGAAACAGACATTTCAAAATTTCCCACCAAGAGAAAATGAAGTAGCTTTCCCACTTTATTTCCATGGCACCTTATCTATTTCCCCTAAAATGTTTTAGTCTCTCCTGATAACCCAAGTGAACAGTGGGAACTCCTGCTGTCCATCTCTCTGCCACTTGCTTTTCCCTTTCTCTGTCATCCCTCAGTGCCAAATTACAAGTGGAAATGGAGAAATTTCAAAAAATGCTCACATGTGTCCTATGTGTATCTATCTAGTGATGGCAGAAGTCAGTTTCAAAAGCCCATGCATATCTTGTAATAACTACTCCTTTCTAATTCTAACTGT
Organism: Propithecus coquereli; assembly: GCF_000956105.1. Lineage (NCBI taxonomy): Eukaryota > Metazoa > Chordata > Mammalia > Primates > Indriidae > Propithecus > Propithecus coquereli. Next base: position 7,138,764 of record NW_012150729.1, read on the forward strand.
TCGTTGCTAAAATAGAAAGCTAGGAGAACAAAATCATATTCCCAGAGGAATTTAAACTGTGGCACTTCAGAACAAAGTCAAAACTATGTTCACTGAAGTGCTGGTTTGCAAACTCTATAGCTATACCATGAAATACTGGTTTACCACTCTGTTTCTGACAGCAAAAAGGAATCTGTAGATTATTCCAAGAAGAATGTCTTAGAACTCCATACAAGTTGTGATGTCAACCTGTTCTCAAATGAACCAAACAAATAGAAGGAAATCTTCAGGGAGAATTTTAATAGTTGCTAAAGAAATGCAGAAATTCAATAAATATGAAAAGTGTGAAAATCATTCATACTTTTTTGATGAAGAATCTAACCTAATAATTTTCATGACATGATGGTAGATCAACAAGAGGCCTACATCCTTGGTCTAAGAAGACTTTATGATGAACATTGTCTGCCAAAGCATGGAGAACTCACAGTGCTGAGCAGGCCGCTGTTCTAACATAACATTCCTTTTCCCATATCTTTCATTTATAAACATGTTGGTCAGGATGGCTCAAGTGCAAATTTAATTAAAGAGAAGAAAGCTATTAGTTTTTCTGCAAACATTTAAATCATGATCTTACGGAATTCCTAATTACTATAAATGTACTATAAACTAAAATAGCCTCAACACGGGAATCCCACTTCCTGGTGCTCTTAAGCTACCCATTTCAGACCTCTGCAACTATCCCAATTTAGTAATCTGGGTAGAAAACCAACCATCCATTCCAGCACAAAGCCCATCCTCAGTCAATCATTATAAAGTAAGATATACTTTGGTGTTGACAACAGAATTAGGTGATT
>NW_012150729.1:7139718-7141313 GCF_000956105.1 Propithecus coquereli
TGTGTTTGTTTTATTGGTATCTCTGGCTTCCAATTTGTATTGCCTTGATTATTAGAGACGTTGAGCAACTTTTCATATGTATATTGGCAGTTCGTAATTTTTCTATTAAGTACTATGTACCTAATAATTCAAAATATGCACAACTTTTCAATGATTTCTTCTTTTAGGTTTTACTGAAATATTCGAGGGCACCCTAATTCCACCTGAGAATTATAGTATATTTGCAGCTTGTTATTTTCCAAGTGGAAAGTATTTCTTTTTGTGGATATTTTTTCTTGACTGTAAAAGTAAATCATGCTAATGATAAGAAAAAAGATTCAGGTGTGCAGAAAATTATAAAGAAAACTGTTAAGAACACAGTTAAGAAAAATTTAAAGATCACTTGCAACAATAACCCCAAGGTAACCACTGTTAACATTTGGGTACTTGTGTATCTATACTTTGCATGATTCTTTAGTATACCATTTTACAAAATGATGAAAGATGATATGTATTGTTTTCAAACCTCAAATATTATGTTAAATTTTGATTTATTTTGCTTTTATTGTGAAAAAATGCACCCTCATTGTAAAAGCATGTAAATACTAAATATGTGTGATATGAAATGCAAAAGTCTCTCCTCTACCCTACCTCTGTGATAGCTAATTTGGGGTTTGCTAAATTACTTCCTCAAAAATGGTCTGCTATTTTGGCATTCAGAACCATTTAGAAGGACTGTTTAAGAAATAGTGAGATGGAAATTCTCTCAAAATATGTGCTGGGAATAATTAATCTGAATTTTGCTTTTCCTAAAGTATCTTGTTAAAACACAGGGTGGGGGCGGGGGGTCTTAACATGATTAGATTCCCATTTCTGCCACTTACTAAAGTTGGATCTTAACCATTATTTCACTTCTCAATCTCCTCAGGTGTAAATGGGATTAGTAACACATTTGTCTCCAAGGTACTCTGAGGATTAAATGGCAACACTATTACCTGACACATGGGAAGGTGTCCAATCAATATGATTTGAATTTGAATTGTTCAAACCACTCCATAGAACTATATTTATCTTATAGCTTGATTAATATAGGAAATAGTGTTGTATTGATCTAACTTATTTATATCCAAAAGTCTTTGTCTTATTACAAAGATGGCAAATAAGATTTCTTTTTAAGTGTTGTGACATAAAACAAGAACCTCGCTAGGTCATTACATTTATTATTTTTAAGCAAAGGCAGTCTAAATTGTTTGGAAATTATGATGTCCTAAAAATTAAGAGAAACAACCATAAATGAGTAAGTACATAAAATCTACCAAGAATCAGTATGCTGTTTTTTAAGTGACATAAGAATGACATATTTAATTCTGGGTGTCTCACTAATTCTGCGGCGAATCTATTGTGGACAGAATAGTCTTTAGGTAGAAGATTTAGCCAGAATTGTGTCAAAAATTAATACAATGCATTTTCGGAACTACTCCTTTAGGAATTTCTATTTCACTCTGGATAAAAAGGGAGTTAGCAATTAAAAATATTTCCCACTGCTTACCTTCCTTTTAACTTCTTTTTTTCAGATTGTTTTTCTGAGGTAATATCTTCTTCTTCTTTTTTTTTTT
>NW_012150729.1:7153213-7162415 GCF_000956105.1 Propithecus coquereli
TTTTTTTTTTATTTTTAATTTTTTGTGGCATTCTTGTTATTTCTTGAACATCCTAGATCCTAGAAATAGAACATTTTCTCTTTCTTCTTTCTGGAATTCTCTTCACCCCATATGTTCTCATGGCTTACTTCCTCACCTCCTTCAGGTCTTTGCTCAAACATCCCTTCTCATTAAGGCCTTCCTTAATCAGTAAAATTTGCCTACCACCTCCTGCATCCCAAGATTCTATTCCCTCGTATACTTACCACTATATGAAATACTATACATTTTGTTTACTTATTTTCTCTTTACATATTTATTTTCTTTGCCCCCTCCTTCTTCTGCTTCTACTGGAAGGAAAGCTCCTTGAAGGTGAGATTTGTATGTGTGTGCATAGAATAATTCTGGAAATGTAGTGCTCACTAGATATTTTTTTTTAATTTACAAATGAAGAAACAACCTAAAACCATAGAACAAGAAGGCTGTGCTGCTGGGAATGGAATGTGGGCAGTCTGACACCTGCAGCATTTTTCTCAGACCTTCTATCCCAGAGTCCTCTCCATGGTTTGCCAACTACTCTTCCCTTGGGCCTGTTTGCCAGAGACTGGACTAGGAGCTGGAGAGTCAATGACTAACCATACTTTGCCTACTCATTAATGGTGACACCAAGATGGTTACAGAAGAGGGAAGGAGTACTTTCAATGCAATTTGGTAAATAAAATGGAAACAATGAGAAAAGGCTCTTAACCCAGTTATATAAATTCAGAAGCTGAATCTTAATAGATAAGTAGTCATTAGCCAGACGAAGAAGAGAGGAGATATTTTAGGTGAGCACGTGCAATGTCATGGAGACATACAGTTGCATTTTATGTTCAATTCCCTATTATTGGGAATTAAAAACAAAATAGAATTTGATAAAAGATAAGACCGAGGCAGGAAGTAGAGTCCAGATGCAGGGACTTGGTGCCATGTGAAGTATCTTGATAGTGGGTCACTCAGGAATTCAGCAGGGGTGTTCCTTGATTTAGATTTGTGTTTTAGATTGCCCATCTGGTAGCACTGTGAAGGAGGCCAGTGACTAGATCAGTGCCACAGCCCAGTTATGTGAAGAAGTCCTAGACTAAGACAGAAGTAGTAGGGATGCCACTGAAAATGCAGAACTGTGAAACATTTGGAGGAAAAGTCAGTAACTATTAATAACTAAATAAGTAGAATTAGGTGTAGGGCAGGAAAGCATTGAGGGTGATTCCAAGTTTCTTGAATTTAGAAAACAGGGTAGTGTGGCTGGACTAAGATATGGAATGTGAGAGGAGAGGGATGTCTGATAGGAATGACTTCGGGTTCACCGTTTGACACACTAAATTTGAGATGCCTGAGGAAAATCCATGCGGTGAAACAAGTCTGCAAGTCTAAAGAGATGTCGAGGCTAGAGATGTAGACATGGGGGTCGTCTGTAAAAAAATGGAAGTCAGACCCTGAGACTGAATCATTCTGCCAAGGCACAAAGAACAGGGAGCAGGAAGCAGTGGGCTAAGAGCTGTGGGGAAGCCCAAGTGGAAACGGTTGCAAGAGAGAGTGTTGCATAAAAAGGGACCTGCCATGGCAACCAAGAATCAAAAGTCAGAGAGGTGAAGACAAGTAGTGGAATTCAATGTGAGTGACAAAAATAGAGCATTTCTAAAGGTCTGAAAAAATAAGAAAGTTTTTTCTGGCAAGGTCAGATTTAACAGAATGGGGAGAGTGCATTCATTGAATAATGAAGGATGAGAAATTAGAATAATTCTCAAAAATATTAGATACAAAAAATAGAAATAGAGTAATATCAACACAAGAAGAACTTTCTTTGTTTCATCTTTCAGATGAGATGGGAGGATGCGATCTGGCCTGATACTTGGCTGAACACACTGAGATTAGCTACAAATTGTTTATGGCTGGTACCAGTTCCGATTGGCTAGCTTATCTATTCTGATTGGTTAGAAACCAGAGTCATTGTTCAGTGTCCAGAGGCATTGCCAAATATTTTTAATATTCTCCTTAGTGTGATTATAGACCAAGGCAGTGGTCCCCAAACTTTTTGGTGCCAGAGACCATTTTCATGGAAGACAATTTTTCCACGGACTGAGGAGGGGGCATGGTTTCAGGATGATTCAAGCGCATTACATTTATTGTGCACTTTATTTCTATTATTATTACATTGTAATATATAATGAAATTATTATACAACTCACCATAGGTTGGGGACCCCTGGTAAGGGGAAGTAGAAAAGGAAGGATTGATGATATGGAAAAGTGGCAACCGTATATAGCAAGGGTCAGAAAACTATGGCCTGTGGGACAAATTTGGCCCATTATCTGTTTTCTAATGGCCCTCACACAGAGTGTTTTTACATTTTTAAGTGATTGAGAAAAATAAAAGAAAAAAAACTTCTTATGACACGTGAAGATTTTGTTAAGTTCAAATTTCAATGTCTATATAACATTTTATTAGAACATAGACACATCCATTTGTTTATTTATATATAATACATATGTGTATTTGTACATTTGTTTATCTACAGCTGCTTTCGCATTGTAGCAGAGTTGAGTAGCTGTGACAGCAATCCATATGTCTTGCAAAATCCTTAAATATGTACTATCTGGCTCATTACAGAAAAAAATTTGTTGACCTCTTATTTATAGGACAATTTCTGAGAAGACAGGGGAAGAGGAAGTCAGAGAAGAAAAATGGGATCAAGGGCATATATGGGAAGGTTAATCTTGAACAGTAAAAAGACTACTTCATCCCATAAAACTGGGGGAAAAGTGGCAGGATTGCGCAAACATAGACCAGTTTACAGGTGCTGGGAAAGAAAGGAGAGGGAGTTCCTCTTGCCAGCATACACACCCCACATTCTAAGTTAAATGTGCCGGCTGCCACTGATCATGACATTCTAGAGGACAAAAACTGTGTCGTATTCATCTCTGTTCTCCCACCCACAGCTTTCAGTACATTGCCTTCCTTTCCGCCACTCTCACTGAATATTTAATTGAATCCCAGGTGAAACTCTATTATAAGCACATTCCTAGAAACCTTTGCCCTTAGGGCTTTGCATTTAATTCTCTTACTATCTAGGCCCACATTTATTAAAGTTTGATGTTATGTTTAGAGGTGTGAAGAAAATGGAAGCTGGTTTCTTATTTAGTTAATTTTCAGTTCGCTAAATGGAGTCAATATGGTCAGAGAGAGTAAATATTCTTATTAAAATTGGCCATTTTTTCCTCTTTTTTCAGCCTGAATAGTTCTATAAATCACTAAGGGGTTTCGAAAATAAATACTATACAAATATAAGGTATTAATGCCGGTTCTTAAAAAGCCACTAACAATGCAAAAAGAAAATAAGAACCACATGGAGAGTTGAAAAGTTAAGGGCAAAAAAACTATTATAGAGTAGAGGATATGGAAAACACTTAGTTATTTTATTTGGCCAGCATGGTGGATTTTAAGAGTCTGAATTTTAATGTCCTTGGGTACACTGCTCATTCACTGCTGTTGCCATAGTTTCTAGTGTCTTAATAAAACCGCCCATACAAATATATTGCTAGCCTGGACTTTAAGAGTGTTTAAATTTGTAACTGATGATAAAGAATTACCCGAAAGCACTGGAACAGTCCACATGACGAGCTTGAGGTTTACCTTTTATCACGGTGCATATATTTCAAAAAGGCTTTACAGAAGTCACTGAGCAATTTCCTCTACCTCTAGGAGTACTATATTTATACCATTTAAATTGATATTCCCATTTAAAAACCATTTTTAGAAAAGAAGGCCATCATTCCTTTTAACAAGGGGGAAGTTCCTAGGTAAAATAATAAGAGTTTGTGAGATACAAACACACGTGTATTTACATGAATATACATATACATATATTCACACCAATTAGCCAAATCACCAGATCTCTCTTGGTTACTTAAACAAGTAAATAGCATGTATGTGAAAGTGTCAATGATTTTACTTATTAATCTATTGTGAATGGAAAAATTAATTTTGGTAGCTCTCAGTTAGCTAATGTTCTTTAGTCTCCCCAATAAATCTTTGCATCTCCAAAGGGAGCTATACATGTGATGACCTATAATGATTTTCATCTTGGCATGATCATCCTCATCATCAATCTGCTAGTAGGCATAGATTGCTGAAAGGGATACTCTGAAATGACTGATGATAGCGATATGGCTCCCAATGACAAAGAACATATCTATGCATGCAACGTATTAGTATATAGTTACATAATAGTAACTAGGCACATGTTCACACTTCCATGCCTTAGCTCCAAATCTACAAACTCATCTATGGTACAGAATAGACTTACAGTAAAGTGATATGTCAGAGGCTGTTGAAAGAGAGAGAGATAAATGTGCAGAGGAAAAAAGCAAACTATTTTGCCTGTTAATTCATATGGAAATTAGAATATGGGAGCTTTAATTTCTTCATTCTGTTTTCAATATATTTCAACATACACAAAAGTTTGGTTCCTGGGTGTTTTGCCACTTTAGTCAATAAATCACTCTGGAACTAGAAAAAAACAGAGCTTGATCTGTGAAGGTGAGAGAAACAGCAATAAAAATACAATCTGTCAACTGTTGATCTCTACTGATGGAAGTGTACCTTCAAGATCACTTGTTCTAAATGGTATTACACTCATAGATAAAGGCTAGGAGAAATATGATATAATCTTCAGTTGAACATGCTTTTCACTAAGTATCTTTTTTTTTTTTGGCTTTCTAACTGGAAAACATTTAAATACATTAGATCAAGATAAATGTTGGGAAACTGACATTTTTTAAAAAGTGAAGAAAACATAATTTATTAGTAGATTTTTATGGAAAAAGTCCTATCATTTGTCGACAAGTAAAGAAAAGGGGTGTGTGATGAAACTAATGGTTTTATTGTTACCATCTACCTTTGACACATTAAAATTTAAAGGCATATAACTAAATAAATAGATTGATAAGAATAAATTTAAAATATATTAAATGTGCATTTTAAGTAATCTTTCTAGTCTCCTATTTGTCCCATATTATGGAATTACTCTGTATATAATACTTTTTTAAAACTAACAGACCATTTTTTATTCATCCTAATCCAAGGATGAAAGATTACAATTAGGTCCTATTATTCTCCTTGGGACACTCAAGATGCTTTCATTATTTTCCCTGGAAATTTCTCCCTTGTTAGATGGTGGAATGAGGGACTTCTTTCCTAAAAATATTTTTTAAGTGGGAATATCAATTTAAATGGTATAGATACAGTCCTCCCTAGAGGCAGAGGAAATTGCTCAGTGACTTCTGTGAAGCCATTTGAAAATGACCCATGGCACTTGCCTGTGTAGTGAGAGAATTGTGTCATTACTACCTCTTGCTAGCACTCACCTCAACCACAACTTTTATAACCATTGGGGATAATCCTTGTCTATCCATCTCTTTTCCTGCATCCTCTTTTAGCCTGTTACTCTATAGCTAACCCAAGCTTTACACTATCTTTTCTCTCTGCCTTTAAGCCACCTGGTTCCCACAGAGTGAGTCTATCTGCCCCACAGCCTTCCCATCTCTTCTGATGGCATCCACCAAAACCACAGGAAGCATGATTACAGTTTTGCAGCATTTGCTACCAAATTGAGTTTGAGTTATTCAAATCATTTTTTTTTTTTTTTTTTTTTTTGAGACAGGGTTGCACTCTGTTGCCTGGGCTAAAGTACAGTGGTGTGATCATAGCTCACAGCAGCCTCAAACTTCTGGGCTCAAGCCATCCTCCTGCCCCAGCCTCCCTAGTACCCAGGACTACAGGCACACACCACCACGCCCAGTTAATTTTTCTATTTTTTGTAGAGATGGTGTGTCTCGCTCTTGTTTAGGCTGGTTTCCAACTCCTGACCTCAAGCGATCCTCCCACCTCAGCCTCCTAGAGTGCTAGAATTACAGGAATGAGCCACTGCGCCCGGCCCAGATCATTCTGTTTTTGATGGAAAAGAAAGTAACACAGTGATCAGGTGACAAAGTAGTATCTAAAGCAAAGCTCAAAATATCTATGTATAATTTTGTTAACGACTCGATCAGATATGAAATGCAGGTCCGTATGGTAAACCAGACTTTTTCCGTTTATGCACTTGGCTTGCAGATCCACTCCTTTAGTGCTATGTCTTTAATCGCTTTAAACTGTTTGTTTCACTAGTCTTCATGATGTGATTTGGCTCACTGGAGCTTACATTTGGAGAGCAAAAAATGCTATTATTTTCATATTTAGTTATAGCAGTCCACTTTCACACAGTGCATTCAGGGCCAGAAAACACGTCTTTAAATACTCCCTATTTGTCTCACATATAAAGTGAAACACTTTAACTCCTCACATTAGTTAGGAAGGACTACCGTTTATCAAATTCTGCATTTGAATAAAATTTTAATTTTTGTGCGGTTAAATAACAAAAAGCCAGAATACTTGAGTGAAAAGAGCATTGGTCCAAACTAAGAAAGCAGCCACTTGAAATCTTTATGCCTTACTTTTCCCATCAGTAAAGCTGGATAAAGTTATAATACAAGCAGTGCTTCCACCTTGCATGACTACTTAAAGATGAAAGCAAATGTTTAAAACTTCTCAGGAAAAAATTCAAGTCCATCAAAAGGTTGAATAAATTCAAATTAGGAAACACAAACCCCCTAAAAGGCTGTAGGAAATTGGGTCATAAAGGGAGAATGGTCGAGATATTTTTTTCTCTTCTCCAAGAGTGATTTCTTACTTTTACAATTCAGTGATGATTGTTCTGTTTGTTCTGTGTTCTTGATATCCTACAAAAAGTCATTTCAATTTTGGTAATTTATTCACTGAGTCCAAAATGGACTGTTCATTTGGATTTTATTCTCTCTGCAAATATTACAAAATTACATTTACTCTCTCTTCTATGAATTTAATGCCAATGTTTATAAAATTGTTGCAATACAGGCCACATTATAATTTCTTTTGCCCTAGGAAATACTCGACAACATGAAATTTTAATATTTTCCATAGCACAGTATGCCCTTTGCCTCAAGAGGAAAGAATAGACAGTTGCTATAGACAAAAAGCCAGTAAGGAATTTTTACTTTGTAAAACCTTTTCTTTCCAGTCCATCTGTCGTAGGTTTGATTGGGGTAGGGTGGAAAGAATTCTCATTATTAATCAATGTCTCAGTAAGTATTTCTTATGTTAAAGACTATTGAAGTTCAGCAAAGTTAATTCTGAGTGAATATATATAAAAAGCTCTTCTATATATAATATCAATTAGCACATGAACATTTTAGTGTAACTTAAGTAGTTTTAGCACATGCCATGAATTGACAGAAAGTTTCTATTGACAGAAATAGTATTCTTAAAATGGCTGGCATATTGGCACATGTGTTGATCCAAAATGTGAAAATGTTTGCGAAAGCCCACTAGCAAAGTCTGAATACCCCTTGATGTGCAAGTGTCTTTGCTCCAAATCTACTTGTAACTCCACAGTCATGTTAGATAACTAAGTGTGTGCAAGATCACAGGGTCTGCTTGAACATGGGAGCACATTGAAGCACATCTTTGCATTTGAAAGAAAAGGAGGGAAAGGAGAGAAGTCGTTGACAGTGGGGATGGGAATGATGATTGGTGCTTGAGAAAAAGACCTGAGAAGTTTTATCAGTAGGAGAAATTTTTAACAAAGCTGAAAATGTGTTACCAGCTGTGGAACAGCTGCAAGTGGGGAAAAATGACAAGACACTTTGTCTGATCCAGTTCTCATAACCTGTCGTTGGGGGAGGAAAGTCTATGCAGTATCTCCTGCTTTTCACCTGTTTTATTTAGACAAGCTCATAAAACGCAAACTGAAGGCCAATGTTAAATGATAATTCTGTCCTCTGAGCAACCTGAATTTTACCAGCACTATCAAGCATTCTAAAGATAGCTATCTCAAAGCTTGTGCACACTTCATTCAATATTCTGAAAACACTTTCACAAAAACTTGTTCAATAGTGTTGAGGATCTCTCATGGGAAAGGCTTGTGGTGGGCTCCACGAATATGAGTGTGACTGAGGCAGGGCCTTTGCCCTTGAGATCCCAGTTTATTAGTATCTGTCTAGAAATGCAAACACATCAACAGAGAATAGTGTTATAAAACTTACAGCAGAGTAATAATCAAAAAGCCATGGAAAAGAGAGAAAGGGATAAATTTTTTCACCTCATATAAAGGAACATGAGACTAGGCTTTAAGGAGAGAGCACTTGTCTTGAAGAAGGAGGAGTTAACTTGATGAAGGAGAGGAGAAAGTGTGAGAAATCAGATCACTATCTTACAGTTTTTGCTGTGCTATGGACTGAAAATAGGGGTTCTATACCAGATTCTCCTATTTATAGCCAAAGATTTATTGGGCAGTACATAGTAAAAGCTGCCCCTCAAATGGTTGCCTGGGAAACACACTCCACTTATGTAATGATTGGTTCTTTTTTAGTATGCAGTTAAAAACCATAACAAAACCCACTGATAGTATGCTGAGGTTCAGAAATCTTCAGCACCAGGTCTCTCTGGGATAGCAAGAAAGTAGGAGTTCGAGTGCTAGACTTTTGCCTTCCAGGTACCCTCCAAACATAAAGGAGATCCAGTATGAAAACACTAATATTTTCCCAACTGCATGCTTTCACCACAGGCCTTCTCTGATTTTTCTGCAGTAAAATTTTATTTGAAACTATATAATGCCCAGCTACAAATTTTTCTAATTTCTCAAGATCTTCCTCCAATTTAAACAAGTAGTACATCCCACTAGTGCCCCTGCCATTTTTACTGAAATCTCTATCCCCCAGGCAAGTAAACTAATTTATCATCCTGTAGGGTTCGGCAGCTGGGTCAGTAGTGTCACTCTCTGACACCTTCATGTGCCACCTTCAATCATTCCTTTTGGTCCATGGCCACCTAGGGAAGGAATGGGAGCAGATATATGAACTTCTTTGCAGTACCTGGGAAGCAAATTTAGAAAAGCAGCATAGTGTGTGTTTTCTTGAAGAAAATGTTAAAGAGTAATCTGTCCATCAATCAAAACTAATCAGGTCTTTAGGGTTTGGAATCAAGCTCCGGATACAGCCTGAGGGTAGAGTGTGGAAGCAAAGATAAATTTCCTTGATATCTAAAAGCTTAAACTCGCAGCAGTTGAAATTGTTTAAACAGTACTCTTATTTTTAAATGCTTTTCTTATTAA
>NW_012150729.1:7162680-7163479 GCF_000956105.1 Propithecus coquereli
ATTTTTTAAAAAGTGAAGAAAACATAATTTATTAGTAGATTTTTATGGAAAAAGTCCTATCATTTGTCGACAAGTAAAGAAAAGGGGTGTGTGATGAAACTAATGGTTTTATTGTTACCATCTACCTTTGACACATTAAAATTTAAAGGCATATAACTAAATAAATAGATTGATAAGAATAAATTTAAAATATATTAAATGTGCATTTTAAGTAATCTTTCTAGTCTCCTATTTGTCCCATATTATGGAATTACTCTGTATATAATACTTTTTTAAAACTAACAGACCATTTTTTATTCATCCTAATCCAAGGATGAAAGATTACAATTAGGTCCTATTATTCTCCTTGGGACACTCAAGATGCTTTCATTATTTTCCCTGGAAATTTCTCCCTTGTTAGATGGTGGAATGAGGGACTTCTTTCCTAAAAATATTTTTTAAGTGGGAATATCAATTTAAATGGTATAGATACAGTCCTCCCTAGAGGCAGAGGAAATTGCTCAGTGACTTCTGTGAAGCCATTTGAAAATGACCCATGGCACTTGCCTGTGTAGTGAGAGAATTGTGTCATTACTACCTCTTGCTAGCACTCACCTCAACCACAACTTTTATAACCATTGGGGATAATCCTTGTCTATCCATCTCTTTTCCTGCATCCTCTTTTAGCCTGTTACTCTATAGCTAACCCAAGCTTTACACTATCTTTTCTCTCTGCCTTTAAGCCACCTGGTTCCCACAGAGTGAGTCTATCTGCCCCACAGCCTTCCCATCTCTTCTGATGGCATCCACCAAAACCACA
>NW_012150729.1:7167754-7182889 GCF_000956105.1 Propithecus coquereli
ACTCACACATAATCCCTTAACTCCTTTATATTCCTGCTTAGTCTTCTTCTATACATATTAGTTAGAATCATGTTTCTTTGTAGTTCTGGTAAATTTTTCACTAGTCATTGCTTTGTAAACATTTTTATTGTTTTTATATAATCATAATGATTCTGATTTTAATGGCTATCTGATATCCCTCTACACTAATAAATATATATTAAGTACATGTAGGGGATTTAAAGCTTCAATTATTACAGATGTGGTTTTTAAAAATATCTTTATATTTAAAAGCTGCATTCTTGCTGCCACCTGGTTTCACAGTGGCCATATAACATAGTAAATTGGAGTGATGTAGCCATAGGCTTTTTAGAGCAAAGAAATACCATGTAAATATAACAAATATATATTATATATAGATAACTTTAAAGCATCTCACTGTGAGTGGCTGGGAAACAGTAGCAGTATAGTAGCAGCCGTCATAATTGCACATCCATAGATAATCATTGGTAATTAAAGAGGCAAAGATCCAAATCATACTACGGCCTACAAAGAGTAGCAGTTGCTGTAGTATCCATGGTTGTCAGCTCAAGTTATCAGGGGTCATAATATTCCAATGAAATGTGTTTGCTCTTCTCTCTATTCTTAATCCCACATGGTTGACTATTCACATAAGAACTTTTTAGAATATCTAGGTAGAGTTTATTGAGATCTTGATGAAAATAACTTGTTTTTACTAGTTTGTTTACAAGGCTAATTGCTTTTCTTAAATGACATGTTGATGTTCTAAACTAATACAGTTGTGAAAAGAATATCTGTCCTTTAGCAAGATCACGTGAATTAAATACCACCAACTTCTAATATGAAGGAACACATATGTACTATTATAACATGTGTATGTGTACATAATCATATACCAGTATAATAAGGCTGTATAATTTCCTTGCTTCCATAAATAAAAACCAGAGCCAAATATGTTTGGATCATAGTTTCATGTAATAGTGCTCTTTGATAAAAATAGACATGAATAATGAATACTAAATAGGAAGCTGACTATATGAACAAGAAAGAAAATGCATGCCTCATATCAAAGAAGCCAGCCACTAGCATTAATAGCAAGCCACGAAATTAAGCTCATTAAAACATTTGCCTAAAGGAGAAATCTAATTTATTTCTTGTATTTATTCATGTTGTATGATTAATAGAAAGCATGGAGGTGGATTTCCTGATCAGGAGCATGATTTTAATCTGCATAGAACCCTTTTATATAGCTTTCTTACATGGGAATTATAATCAAGTTCAATTGATAGTATTTGAGATTTGAAGTTTTTTTATGAAACAGGCAAACATTCTTTGTTCTTTCTTAACCTGTAATCAGGCCACTAAGAATATAGAAAAAAGTCTATATTCTTAAAAGTTAGCTGCCGTGGACAGACTTGTCCATCTGGGTTCATAAATGAAATCTACGAATATCTCTTCTTCCAGGCCTTCCTTGCAATTCATTCTTCAAGAATCTCCAGTTGCTTAATACAACACAGTTGTAATCAAGCCACTTAAATATCCTATATGACTCTAAGATGAATATCAAACATTCCAGCATTATAAATGCACAAGTCTATTAAGATCAAACAATCTTAGCACGTTCAGAGTGAATTTTTTAGTTTCCTTCACACACACATTAGTCATGTGTCAGAATCTGTATATATTCTAGCTTTTCTGCCTAGAATATTCTTCCCCTTTTCCACAAAACAACTCCTGCTCATTGCTTTAACAATTATTTCCCACATCACCTCTTCCGCAAAGCCCACCATGACTATCTTACATAACATGCTTACAGTAGAGCCACACTAGGTTAAAGCCACACTACCTGGGTTTGAATATTGACTCTGTTGCTTGGTGCCTCAATCGTCTCATCTATAAAAGGAAGACAGTAAAGGTAGCTACCTCATAGGCTTGTTGTGATGGTTACATGAGTTAATCAATCCATGCAAAGCACTTTGTACTTAGCGCTTAGTAAGTGCTTGAAAGCTATTAGCCAATTTTAGATAGTATTGTTCAGTCTGTCTTTATGTTCTAATATATTCTTCAATTACACAACCCATTCCGTTATGCCATAACTATCTCTTTATATCACTCCCTGCCACTAGGTGGAGAGCCATTTAGCTTGCTCACTATGACTGATCCATCTCGCTAGCATGTCAGAATACTGAACCCGATTCCAAGCATACAGCACTTGGTGAATGTAAAATGAGTAAGTGTGTGAATGCATGAATGAATGAACCCGGATAAATAATATGCCAAAGCTGTTTCTGTATATTTCTGTGATACAAATTAAAGTATATTCATTTGATTAGCCAAGTATTTGTGGATTCGTGTTGGTGAAATAAAATATCAAAAACTTTTTTTATGCCTTGACCCCAAAAGCTGTGTCGTAGCACTTTTAGTTATGATGCAACCTTCCCGTTGACGTGGAAGAGACATCAGTCCTATTAAATTATTCTTTTTATTTTAACCTACTCAATTCATGTTTGATTTTAGCATGTGCTGTTTTACTCCATATTTTATTGTGTCATAGGTTAGACATCTAATTCAGCATAAGAAGAAATCATTATAATCAACTTTTATGGTCATTAAGAAATAAAATGTATTCTTTGTGTTCTCAGAGAGAGGTTTGCTTCATTTACTCTTTTCTCTTGATAAGTGCTGTTTTCTAATGTCTTTGTAGTGGTAGAGACTGAACGGTAGGGAAAAAATCTGGGTACTTTCTTCTCTGGGTCACTTTGCATAAAGTCTTCTTTACAGCCATGTTCCAATGATTTATGTACACGTTGTAGATACAGTAGTAGCAATTATAGAGCTATTCCTAGCACTTAACCTGCTGCATTCTGAGTGGCCATTCACTGGCTGCCTAAGTTAACATCTGCTGCTCTGGTAGTCTAATATCCAAATAGAATGATAATCAAAAAGATAACACTCCAATAGGCTTTGATAAGTAATGGTGAGCATGTGTGTGTGTGTGTGTGTGTGTGTGTGTGTGTGTTTTAAGTCTTAGCTTGCATTATCCAAAATTATGTTTTTTATCTTTGCATAACTAGGACATTTTTATCTTTTCCCTACATTTTTCCCCTAACTTAGGAATAAGATATAAAAAAAATACAAATACTTTCCTCTGTGTACCTTATTTAAAGAAAGTCCTGCAGTCTTACTGTCAGTCTTCAAATACAACATTAACAATATTTGATATTAACAATTTTTCACAATATTGGAAAGTTCACAAACTAAAGCCAATACAAATCAAAATACCTGTGAAATTAGTGAATCTGTCTAACAAAACTAATCAATACTTCTACTTCTAGATCTAATTGGTAGCTGAACCATTGAACTATATTGACTTTTTTGTTGTTGTTGCTATCTCTAGGTAGATAGTAGAACCATTGACTGTTAAGGCTATAAATGAGAGCAGAGACCATTTTATTCAACTGATTTCAAATATTCCTCCTTTCTTTATGGATTCCTCTCTCCTCCTTCCTCAATTACTGCCTTTGGTTCATGCCCTCATCATCTCTTCCCTTCTCCTCTTCATCAGAACCCCGCTGCAGCCTCAGTGCTCCACCCGGCTAGTCCCTCCTCAACGGTAAAAATTCTTTTCTTTGCTCATTGCTATACCCACACCTTTTATCTCATCCCTTAGTGAAGTCACAACGTCCTGCATATTGCAAAAATCTCCTCACTTCAACCTCCAGGGTGATCCAAGAGGGAGCACCAGTCTTCTTTATTCTCTTTCAACATCCCAACACATGCCTAAATCGCCTGTCACCCAAGTCTCCTCCAAATTCCTCTCATTATAATTAATAAAGCTCTCGCCTTTTTTTCTGAGCTCTTCCCAAGGTACCATTTTACAACTAGGAATTCCCTTTTCTCCCAGAGTGCCTGTATGTGGCTTCTCCAGCGTGGCAGCATCAGGGAAGTCAGTCCTCTTCCATGGCAGCTCAGAGTTCCTGCAGAGTGTTTCAAGAGGCTCAAGTGGAAGCCACAAGGTTTCTTAGGGCCTAACCTTGAAATTTCCAGAACATCACTTCTGCAGCTTCTATTGGTTAAGTAAATCATTAAGGCTAGCTACAAATAAAGGCAAAGGAAATTAGACTCTATCTCTTGCAGAAGGAAAGCAAATAATTTCCAGCCATTATATATTTTTTAATATATTTATATATATTATATATAAATATATAAAATATTTCCTTATGAGAAAAGTCTTGTCTCTTCTAGATTATAACATCCAAAAGAAACTTTTGATAATTTACAATTTGACATTTGATAAATAATTTTTAATTACAACAATGATTTTTCTGAATTTAGGAGATAATATCGAAAATAAGGAAATTATAGTAACTATACATAAAATGCATATTCAGTCAATAAAATATTATTAATAAATTTTTTAAAAAGTCCCTATTTAACCACTTTCCCGTAACATGCTCAGCACTTTTCTTTTCTTTTTTTTTTTTTTTCCCCAAGCCAGAGAGACTATAATCTTCTTGGGAAAACTATATATTTCATTTTTATGTCCCTAGCAACTGTCTCAGAGCTTAGTATGTGGTAACTTCTCAATAAATGTTTGTTGAATTGAATTGAATTACTTCTGGATTTTGAGGCTGATACAGCCAACTTACTGACTTCTTTGTATGTGTTGTGAAGGAGGATGAAATGTAGCAAGAAAATCCAGTCTGATCAAGGGGCAACCCAACGGGAGTAAATAGTATATATACCAATTAATATGGTTCTAGGAAACACAGGTGATGGTGTCAGTAAATCTTTCGTCACGCAGTAGAATGTTCAAGGGATCATCCATCTAAATGAAGTCTATGCCTAAGTCTATGCCTAAATTCCTAAATTACTGCAAAGGCTAGATAGCAAACATTTTGGATAACTTCTGATAAGCTTTGGTTATTTTGTAGGAAAGAGGAGTAAATAAAAATGATTCTATGAGTCCTCTTTGTCTTTAGAGAAAAATCAAGCTAATAAGAGTGACCCTTATTTTCCCCCAATTTACAGCTTTTAATATGGTAAAATAAATTAAAACATCTTTTAATCTTAGATGGAATTTGCTTCTTAAATCTGTGATCTAGTGTTTCTCTGTTAATTTCAAATTTAAAGAACTCTTGGCTGATGAAACTGTTATATAAGCAGAGACACCGTTGTTCATTGTGTAATTTGAGAATCTCTGGGGCTATTCTCTTGCCATGTCACTGACAGAGAATTCCAGAATTTTGACTGGAAGGATGCACATATTTTGTAATTTGTTTTAATCTTGACACAATTTTATGAGATTTCAAATTATAATACTCCCTTAAATTTATTTGTTTTTTTCTGCATGTATTAGAAAAAAAAAGCACCTCTTATTTCCACAAGTCTTATCTACTTATTATATTTGTTTGTGCTGTTCGGATAATTTATTTAAAAATTCTTTTAAACAATCATTAGAATTGTATATCATATCTTTCTATTTTATCAATATTAGTTGACAATTCTTGGTTAAAGCCAATGTGGGGAACTGAAGTATAAAATATTGCTATATGTTTTCATGATATGCTTTCTAAAGATTTTTTTGTGTCTTGTTTGCAAACGTGAAAACTAAGGCATAAGATGCTGGCATAACTCACCAAGGTCATTTAAGATAATAGCAGACCTGGAGAGATTATAACTATGTCATGATGCATTCTGTCTCTTTCTAGATATTTCTAATTCTGGTATCCATATTTAAATATATTTTTTCAACATTAATGACTTTAACAATATATTTAATACTTTAAGTTTATAGATCATAGTCTTCCCATTGGAAACTCACCATTTTATTGGTAATTTGTTTTAATTGCTAGCTATTTTAAAAATAGCTTATTGTTGAATTGTTTCTTTGCATGCATACAAACGAACTTCACGTATGTATGTATTTTTTCACCAATTTCATACCCTTTCCCCCCGCCACCCCCACCACCTAAAAACTTGGAAGTAACTTAGTTTTCTGCTGATTCTTTCCTTCCATTCAGCAACCATTTTATTTCACTGTTTTTGAAGTGATGCAGTAAGAGAAAAATGGCTGCCTTTTGTTTATTTCCTTGTACATTAGCATGATGTCATCATCAAAGATATTAACTAGAATGTACATATCTTTAAGAGCCCAGAGGTATCTTATAAGCCAGAAATACTTTATTTCCCCTTTTCTTTTAATGTCCCAAGGTTTTGTTGCTTTAGTGTAGCTCTTGTGTGCAGAAGGAAAAATGAACATGAGCGTTTTAGAACAAATGCATTAAGATGATGGCATTTAAAACATATCTGAATATTTCTTTCAGTGTTAAGAAAAAACCACCCAAAGGTATTTATTTAAGTCATGAAACATTTATTGTAGAAACATGAAACAAATATTGTAGAGAAAGATATTAAATCATTGTATTTAAAGACTGAACTATTTAACCACACTTGGCTATTCTGGCTTAAAATTATTTTTAAAAATTTCAATTGACACAAAAATTTATGTTACAATATTTTTTTTGAAAACAATTTCTTACTAATGGAAGGCCTAAGCAGATATGTATATACACGCACATATATATTCACTTTTTAAGATTAATTACTGAATTATTTACAAGCACTATTAAATGTACTATATATCTAACTATTCAGAAAATTTATTTTCTGATCTTCATTTATGGTGCTTCTGACTTTTCCTTCTGTGCTCTTTGTTGCACTTTGCATGTATTTGTCGTAAGATTTTCACTGAAATTTACAAGCCACAAGCTTTAACACCAATTCAATTTAGACAGCTATTAAAGAAATAATAAATTGATATTTTTTTATTAAATTCGAATAATTAAATAGTTTTTTAATTTAGAAATCCACAATCCATTTTCAATTTTTGAGGAATAATTTCAGGAATTTTTTTTGTATTTTGGAAAGATAATCCAACCACACACACACGTGTTGTATATATATTAATGCTATATCTGTGCAGCAGAAAATTCCTATAAATGTTGAACAGTCAACTCTGAAACTACTTGAACACTGAAATCAGACAACATAAATCATATGCTTTATTGAGATAAGCTGTCTAAAATAAGTTACTACAATTTTAAAAATTAATTTGAACCATATGTTCTTTAGAACTTTAAATTGAAATCTGCATTGTTCTTTGAAGTCAGCTGTTCTAGGAATGTGTCGTGTTTTGAGAAGATAAATTAATCATCTACCTCATTTATGTACATCAATAAAAAAGATTCACCCTCTCATCTACCTTATCAAAAGTAATTAGGATATATATTTTTATTCATATATAGTATCTTTCAGTGACTGAGATTTTCACTGAGATTTTGAGGGAAACAACAATTATCCTTTCAGAAAAAAAATCCAAGAAAAAGAAACACCAGCAACCTAAAGGTTAACACATATTATCAAATCACTCAGTAGCACAAGGCTCTTTAATAACATTTGTACAAAAGTACTTTTTGAAAGCATAAGGTAGGAAATGGCTTTTTGCAAGTTCTTTTTCCTTAAATTATTATTCAGCCTCTTATTAAAATAAAATCTAGTTAACTGCTTTTGAATGCTTGCTCAAACGTTTTCTATAATAAAAAAAAAAAAATCCTGTGAAGGGATTTCCATAAGTTGTGCTGCATTAATGACTTAGAGCAGCTTCCTAATCTGTTATTCCTTCCTCCTAGTAGACCTCAGCTGATAAAAATATCCATAGACACAGTGAAGTCAGTGGCACGCCTGGCTTTCTCAGACAAAACTCCATGTGATCACATATAGGCAGCCTCAGTGAGGCTGATGCCGTGCAGCAAGCAGTAGGTAATGAGTCTTTGTGCAGAGTGAAGCTCTTGTCGCTGAACAATAAAGCATATGGTACCAGCAATAAAACACAGGGCTGGGAAATTTAAGAAGATTCCGCTGAACCAAGAAGAACTGTGTCTTCAGTGATGCTGGCACATATTATAAAATGATAATCAACTTATTTTGGATTCTAATGAATAAAGAGTGCAAGGACTAAAACTACAGCTATTTGAACAGGTTGGTGATTTTATAAATTACTCCAACACTTGCTTGTGTTTGATTGGATTTAAATTAGAATGGGCTAGTATGTGTTTTGCCTTAAACAAAAACTTTGCAAGATATTTGTAGTGTGTAATATGAAGGATGCACTTGTATTGACCCAATGTGATTAAATTGTTGTAGTCAGATGTGACGGAGAAATATTGATATCATTACATTAAACTGAAAAGTTATTTATTCTATTTAAAAATTTATGGATAAGAAAAAAATTCACCCAATAATTTCTAATCTTCTATATGCATAAATAGTAGAAAGGAGACTACCACCAAAAAATAGCTCAAATAAAAAGCTTCAGATTTATTTTTCCAGTATTAAAAATTCTGTGTTGCAATAGTTTACATGTCTTATCAATGGGATGATATGTCATTCAGAATTTGTTGATGTGTTTCAGTATACTGCAAAAGGAAGATTTGGATTATCTAATTATTTAAATAAAAAAATTTAAAAAACAGAAAATTTTGAAATATTAATAATGTTATTAGGACAATGTATTTTAAACTTTAATAATATACATCTATGTGCATTTGTTGTGTGCTTTTTATTTTTCATGTTACATTTCTTTTGGCAAATGGAAAAGATTATTGTACAAAACATTTTACTTTATAGATATTCATTCACATATGGAGAAAAACAAATTAGCTTAATTTTAAAAAGAGGAATGGATTAATCATTTGATGATGCATATTTCTATTGGTTTACCATTTAGAAAAGAATGTCTGCCTTTATGAATATTTATAAAAATATATAAACACACATGACCTTCTTTATCTAGAAAATAACCACTTGTGTTTATGAGCAATAGAGAAGTTTATGTTTCAGACAGACAGATTGCTGTGTATAGGAAGACAAGGGACGAAATAACTCTAGCAAATAATAGCACAACATTGAACATCTTTGCCAAAGACAGAAAAGAATTACTGCTATATGAATCTTTAGATTTAAACACATAGTTTAACTTTGCTCTACATTTTTACTGCTGTATTGTTTTAAAGGCATCCTGGGACCTAAATTCTTTACAATTAATTTTTGGACACCATTTAGGATGATAGTCTCCAAGGCACTTAGGCACATTTAACATTTTACAGAATTACTATAGTGACCTCATGTATTTGTATAGTGGCTAATATAAATTTATGCCTGTAGGATGCTGTTTAAACCACAGCGACAAAAAAAAAAAAAATACCCCATGTGCCAGATTATACGTGCAGTATGTGTTTGAATTTTTTAAAAAAGCTATGTTTCAAAAACAAGAGAAGTTAATGAAAATTTAAAATTGGCCTTCCACACGTATTTAAATGAAGTATTTGACTATTTAGGTTTCCTTGGTTACCATAGTCGCTGCTGACAGCTTCTTTTGGTGGGGAGGGGGTAAGCAGTGAGAATAGGACTCTAAAACAAAGCGTTAAAATCATTTATCCATTAACAGACATGGGGGAACGTGATGCTGACAGCCCAGTTAAAACCCGTGCCCACTCCCCATCGCGTATTCCTGCTCTCCCGTGATTCAGGTACCCTGGCAGAACTGCAGTTCCACAATTCCTTACCCAGCATTCCGTTTCAGCTGCTGGAGGACTGCCTGAGCCTTATGCAAATGAGACCAGCTCAGAAGCTTTGACTGCAGAAGCGAGAGGAGGGGGGGCAGAAGGGAGTTCAAGGGTCACAGGGCTGGTGGAAAGCTGGATCGGTTGCGTGAAAAAAATGCACTGGGCTCCTCTGCAGCAGTGTTTTGCAGCAATTAAATGAAGTGTGCTTTATTTCTGAGAGTGAAGATTTTACAGCGTGTGTGTCGTACTCATTTAAAGTGCATGCAGGTATGGTGACATTTCATGATGATGCGCCTGATTTTATTTCTGTTATAGACACTGATGAGGATTGGCTATTTTAATTCATTGTGGCAATTGGCAGGGTGTTCCTGGTTTTCAAGCTTCCCTTAACTAGTTTATTTTTGAATTTTCTTTTTCGTATTTTCTCTGTTTGAAACATGGATGTTTTGTTCCAATGGAATAATTTCATATGAGAAAAAATTGTGATTGGGCTTCTAAATAATTCCATTTTGGGGGGTAAGTCTTTATTGCAGAGAGATATCTGAGTTCAAACATCTAGATAAATATCAAGACTTACAACTTTTAGAGGATTTTTCACATTTTTAAAGAAATGTATTTTAAATAAGATCTGAGTTCCTATCCTAAGATTCTTGTGAGATATCTGGAGTTAAATAATGGAGTTCTTTTGTTCATATCCCACACAACATCATAAGGACAATTTTAATAAGTTATGTTTTCACTTCAAGAGGGGATTTTGGTTTTGAGAGTTTTTCTTTCATTATTTTATTGCTAAACATCTTGTCAAAGAAATAGTTTCTTATTTTGGGTCTAGATCCTTTAAATCCTTCTTTAATTTTTCTAATTGTTATTAATTTTCTTTGGGACTTTTTAGACAATGCTATTTGAACTCAACATGTTCAACTTCCTATGACTTTTCCTTTCAGTTAAGTCTGGATTGTAAAGTGATCCTCGTAAATGTCACAGGCAGGACAAAAGTCTTCTTTTCTCTATGTACTAAATATCACACTTCTGTAAAACGTGTGATTACATCATAGTAAAGTCTGTCCTGCACCAAACAAATGTGTACTCACTTTTATTGTTCGTATTGCTTTTTTATTTCCAAAACATATTTTCAAATAAACTTAATTAAAACAGCATGATCAGACTGTTTATCCGTAGCATTAAAAAATTTAAATATATTAATTCAGTACTTACAATGTTGATGAAAAAAATGTTATTTTCATTTGCATCAACTGTGCATCTGTCTATATTACAGGTTGCATGTGTATGAAAATATGTTAGAAAAGATGAAGAGGCAAAAACAGCATTTAGTCATGAAATTACTGCTTTATGCTTTTATATTTGCATAAGATATGTAAAAATAAATTTTATGAAGCTTTCATGTGAAGAGGTGGTACATATTTAGATAAACTTAATTACTTTTTTGCACTGAAAAGGGGGAGTTAATTTTATTATAATGATCAAGATGTCGTAGTTTGGCAATAATATCTTTTATTTTATTATGGAAGGGGGCTCAAGGGGAGCCCAAAAGAAGAGGATGGGCATTTAAAACAGTGAAGGACAATTATTTCAAATATTTATGAAATTCACTTTGTAGTGGTTATTCAGGGCCAGATTCTCACCCTTTATCACTCTGTGGGGACATTATGACATTTATCCAGGATCCGGAGGTTAATTTAGGAAAAGGAATTCATATTTTGTATGAGCTCTTTAAAAATGCAAAAACTGACATTTTCTTCTAAATCCTTTCTCTTTTGAAACTTTCAGTAATGACTTTAACTAAAGGGAGTATATTTTAAATAAATTGTTTCCTTTTTTATGTTGTCCCCTGGTCCAAACAATATTAGTAGACTTTTGTCTTTTTATATATATACACATGCACACACACACATATATATACACACACATATACACACACATACATATATGTATATATAGCAATATATGTATATTATATTTTGTATACATAACATAGTATTGTTTTCCTATGTATATATAAAACATATTTTAAGCAGCCAAATAAAATATTCTTTACTGGTAAATCATATTTAATCCAACAATTTTTAATAAAAATTTTTATTTTAACTTTAACTCAGATAGTGCTATAGTTTGTGTTTATTAACCTCTGCATATGTTCTAAGCAGAAAGGGAGGAAAGAACTGAGTTTAATATTAATTTAGGCTGTCCAGTACTTCTAACTTTGTAAATGCTACTGCTACCAGTAAGCACATTCTGAATATGAAAATAAAAACATAGTGCAAGCAAAGAAGGAGAGCCCATGAAGATTCTTGCAGAAAACGTGATAATAGACAAATGTGAAATAAAGAGAATTGTTGTGCTTCTGTGGGCCACAAGAGAGCTATAAATGTCCTGTAGCTAATTTATGGCTTTGAATATCCTGGATAATTTATGTCTCTATGCAGATTCACTCAAAACTATGAAGTCTTTTTTGCATTAGCTTGGGCCATATTACTTCCACACAAATCTCAGCAGCATGCATATAGTAAGTTTATGGTCCAGATATCTAAATGTATATAGAAAAATGTATTTGTGTAAATACAATTCAAATCAAATTTGAGAAGTAAAAGAATAAATAGAATAATATAAAAACAAATCCTTGGGGATATGCACTTAGTGTACTCAGACAGTGTTCTATCAGACATCAAAGGAATCTTTAAGGATTTTTGAAAAATGAATTTCCTGCTCTCTGATTACCAGTCTGTCTTTGTCATCACTTGAAACTAGAGACCATATTGTAGGCTTGGAAAAGATTTTAGGGCAAACATGTTGTACTCAGTCTAGCAGCATGGAACAGGGTCTAAAATCTACAAATAACTGTTGTCATCTCAAAATCACGTGTGTAGGTTTTGAGTTTTATTATTGCTATATTTGTCCTTCTCCTGAACTTCTGGAGCCTATGAAATAGAAAGAAGAATTAAATTACTTGTGACACATAGAAGGAAAATGCTCAAAATAATTGAATATTCAAAACAATCATTTCTTTATTTTAACATGACGTTTTAAAAGAAACAATCAACAATTGCCTTTATTATTCCATATTCTAGAATTTAAATAAAATTAAATCAATCTTATTGAAAAGTATGAGTATAAAAATTGTAAAATGATTTTAAAGATCTTATCAGACCTATAGTAATGCTATAGTAATACCTTGTCTAGTAGAGTTGAAAATAATCTGTACAACATAAACCAATTTTCCAAATAGCTAGAGTTTATGAATATAAAGGCCAGTTTTTTAAAATGCTAATAGCTTTCATCAAGGCAAAATATAGTACACATCATTCTGCCTTGTTGAGCAAAGTGGAAATCAGTATAGGCTTTTCTTCACGGCTTAAGAATGATAATTCCCACCATTATATTCACTTATTGCAAAAGACAAAACTGTTCCCAACTGTTCTCCATCACCAAATAGCCATTTACTGTTATATGCTTTTTATATGTGATTTTATATGCTTTTTATAATTTTACTATCTTATTTTTCATGTTAAAATATATTCTTTTTAACATAGTTAGTAATTGTTCCTTGTCTTAGAGCAATCCAAAAATCAATTTTGTGAACCTGGCTTTACATTAAATTCTAATTCATTTAGACTTTGCTAGGCAAAGGGAGAGAGATGAACATTCTTCCAATACTTCTCTCCTATGTACTGAACTTCTGACATACACTCATGTATAGTATAGGAACATAGAAAATAAATAAAATTTATTTTTAGTTTTTCTTATGCTCATGATATTGAAAATCATATGAATTCCGAATAAATGAAAAATTGTTCTTGTTGCTACAGTGAGAATTTATCACATTAAAGAATCAATTCAACAGTAATCTGAAATTACTTAATGTCTAATAGGGAAATGAGAACTCACATATATAGAAGAACACACAGAGACCAATTTTTTGGTGACATTAGACTAATCATTGGTGCCACATACCTCTTCTTGCCAATTTCAGGGGTGTGATCCATCTCATTTTCAAGCCTGGCATCAAATTCACCACCTTCCACTTCCATACTAGATGGAAGGGTTGTTGCTTGGGCAATCTTTTATCTCCATGCAAGCTTATGAATCCATATATTCATTTAGAAATGCATTTAGCTATATGTGTGCATGCTCAGGCCACAACTCAGCCATCGACCCCTATTTCTTTGAAAACTCACTAATACAATGTATGTGTTAAGATACACAAGGTACACCATTTTAGTAGGTGTTCTGAAGAACTTAAGGAGTATTGGTTCCATGAACCTAGTGTTGAAAGAGTCTGTAAGAATGAGAACTAGTCCAAAATATTTGGGGAATAGCTTCGTATTCTGGTCCTCTTTTACACATTAGCACTCTAAAAGGCCTGAGTACTCCTTCTTTAACAAACCTGAGTCACTTTGTTTAGTACAATGAAACTTTATAACTTTAGGTCAATTTATGAACAACTAAAAAACCAGAAAGATACTGTATTTTGTTTTCTTGATAGGTACATGCTTTTATTATGCAGTTTATTATGTGTTTGACTTCAAGCTGTATCATGAAATATGAAGAGGCTGAATAGGGGAATAGTTAAGAGCTTAGGTTCAGGTCCAAACCTGGGTCACTGCCATGATGTGCTCTGCCACTTACAGGCCATGTGGCTTTGACATGGTACTAGAAATCTGTAAGCCTCGTCTTCTTTATTTGCAGAGTCATAATACTAGTCTCTATATCAAGGGTTTTTTATGAAAATGGAATGGCATGACATAAGAATATTCTAAATGATAGCTAATATTAATATTTTTCAACCCATAGTAATGATTCCCTGATATTAATAAAGCAAATTCAGCTTAAACCTATAATGATAGAGAATCCTGATGGAACACTTTAGGTTTCAATGGATGAGGAAGAGATTTGTTTTCCAAAAATAGGAACCGACCAGGATTTTATTGGAGGTTATACCTAGGTAATACTGAGCAGCTAATGCCTAGAGTTCAAATGGGGCAAGTAGAGAAGGCAGTCAGCATGTTCATCAAGGTTCCAACAATATGTGGCTTTACAGAAATGTATCTGAAATCTTTTTAACTAGAAGCATAATCTCCACAAAATCCTCAGATATGTGGCAATATGTACTTTTCTGACCTCTCTTATTTTATATCCTTTATTAAGCTTTTCAAATTTCTATCTTTGTGCCTTCGTTCTACTATTTTTCCATTTTGACTTTGCATAATTAAGGCAGTAGTTGTTCATCTCTGATGAATTTCTATCCAGAATTTCTATCTCATTCACAGACTATGAGTTTTTCAATTACAAGAAAGGTTGGCACATATGAGATGTCCAAGAAATGTTTGCTGAGCTAATGCTATCATGGGGCATGAAGAGCCTAATTTCATCTAATTACATAAAAGTGATAATTTGTTTAAATCATGAAATGATCTCTATGTCACAGATTAATTGCTGTTTTAAACATCCTGTATATCACAATGCTGTTTAGAAATATTGTATTAATTGATTT
>NW_012150729.1:7183529-7190050 GCF_000956105.1 Propithecus coquereli
TACATTAGATAGTCTATTTTATTATTCAATCAGAAACTTTCTAAAAGACTGAAGAAAAACTTCTTATGTGCTAAGGTGAAAAAAAGTTTTATCTTCGAGTGCTGCAATAATAATAATTCTAAATTTTCCCACATCTGTGTGGTTTTTTTTCCTTAATGTGCTAATAAGTCTTGCCAGTCATCCAAGGAATTAGGCTAAGTACTGTTTTTAGTTTTAATAGCAAGCATGTAAAATAAATTTTTCATTGACTTTACATGGCACTTTTGTTGTTAGAGTGGGAAAAATAGGCTTACAATAGGCACTTGATCAATTTTCAACAGTTTTAAAAACCTTATCTTGTTCCTTATGGTTTTCTCTATTCTTGCTAACTAAAAGAGCATCTTAATGGTTAATTTTTGAGAAGGACTTTTGATTACAATACTAGTATGTACTCCGTTATATCATTTTGCTGAATACCAAATGATGATCAATGTTTAGGACCAAGAGGTATTAAAACCCAAGTTCTGCCTTTCTTCTATGAATAATAATCCCAATGGCACACAAGTGTAGGCAACATAGAAAGCTTCCTGGGGATCCCTCAGCCACAGTCATAGAGAACTTCTTTACCATTAATAAGTGGAGTAGCTGTCCATCCCTTTATCAGCTGGACTTAAGTCAATTTAGCCAATGTGGTTTGCACACAGTCAGGGAAGAGGGCATGAATGATTAGAGACATTAGCCTTTGCATAGAGGTCATAGATTTTGACATCTACTCCTAGGTAGTGGGGACTACTTTGTATCAGAGCCTATTTTTATTAGTTATGCCCTGCCCCCTTTTTTGGTAGAAGTGAAAACTGAGACCCAGAGAAGTAATCTTCTTACTTACAATTATGCCATTTGTTAGTAGCTGATCCAGGATTAAGACTCCAAGTTGATGACCATTTATTTACCGAGCAGGCTCTGGAATACATACTCAGTCCACAAAGAACTTTTAGGCATGCATGAGAAAACATCAAGTAAAACAGAGATTATAATGCAGTATATAAGTACTGATAAATGCATGGACCATGCTGTGCTGTGAATGCAAAGAGATCGCTGAACCTTAGTGTGATGCTGGTCAGGGAATATTTCTCAGTGAAGGACTGAGTTAGACATAAACCTTGAGCAAATGATCTAAACATCTGAAACCTCAGTTTTCTTTGTTAAAGTTACCTTGTAGGATTTAGGGGGAGGTTACAGAGAATGGTTACAAAGCATATGGTCCACAATAGGTGCTCACTAAATGCAAACTTCAGTATTATCAGTGGAATGAGGCTATCTAACTACCTTTTAGGAAAGACAGATACTGTCTGGGAAAGTGTACCTCAACTTAGAACCATTCCTGTCAAGTATTTATCAAACCGCAAAGTTACAGATGAGGCCAATTTGGGGTAGTTGTTTAAGACTAGTATGTGGCAGCCAAGAGAGCAGAGAAGAAATCCATAGCGAATGCCCCAGGAGATGCAATAGGTCCTTGGCACGCATGCCAGAAAGAACCTGAAGGGGCTGGAAAGAACCCTTTCCTAGGAAGTGGGTAACTGGTGGTAAAGGGAATGGAGCGGCTAGATTCTCAAACTTTTTCCATACTTTGAACTAATGTGTTCATATTGAATCATTTCTCCAAGTTCTGGATATCCACTAAAGCTGAGGAAATGGTATAATCACCAGAGCAGAGGTTCTTACCCTGGGAGTCCATGAATAGATGGTCTTTTCTGCCATGTGCACATTTTTTCTGGGGAAAGCATTCATTTCTTTCATCAAATCCTCAAACTGCAAATCATCGAACTGCAAAAAATGTTATGATCCACTGCACATAAAGTAACACAGACCTTAACTCAAGGTCACAAGCAACTCTGGCAGAAGGAATTCATACATAATTGGGGAACCCCACAATCATTATTTCTCCAACAAAAATATTTATTAGCCAGGAGTGCTCTCAGGGTTCTTGGCTTAAACAGACACCTGGACAAGAGAAGTACATTTGGCCGACTTGCATTTCTCACATTGGCAAGCCACCAGCAGCATTTTTCACATTCGTGGTGCCCCATGGAAACACCTTGTAGGATTTTACCTTGTAAAATCATTGCCAAATCCCTCTCCTCTTGGCAGCAGATATGCTAATTCCCTGCCAAACGGGTTTAGGCAGAAATGGCCCTAGTATTGTGGAAGGAGAAGAAATTTTTTTTTTGTTTTTTTTAGAGAGAAATGCATAAGTATTATCAGAATGTATGGAGTGGTAAATGTTCAAGGCATTCTTCTACTTATTCAATGGTAATTGTTTGAGTGATCTAAGAGTGATGGATTACCTTCTAATAAAAATTACATTAAATATTGCTTTTGAAGGAGGCATTGCCCCCACATACATGTGCACTTTTTTTAATAAAAATATTTTAAATATTATGCATTGTAGCTAACCATCTGTGATTTGCTGGAAAAGACTCCAGTGGGATGGAGCATAGTGTGGATATAGAGAGTTCTAATCCTGGCTTTCTAAGAAACTGATAAAATTTTGTAGCAATGTTTCATCTCTGAAACTTGGTTTCTTTAACTGCAAGATGAGGGTCACATTGCCAAGATTGTTGTAGTTTCAGAAAGATAAAGATTGTAAATAAATGGCACATAGTAGATCTGAAGATATTTAAATCCTCTTTGTCTTTCCCTATCCCTTTATGTACTGTGATAGATAGTCTTCAGCCTTGTACTTCTGGTCTACAGGTTTTATACTAGTAAAAGAAACACACAAAAAATATCATACATTAAACAAAGTATGAATAGGAACAAATGTATATACAACTTCTCTGCTGTGTTTGAATGACCATTTATTGCACATTTTAGAAGCACCCTTAGGGAAAGGAGCTGAGGCCAGGATCACCATGGCTGAAACAAAGAGCCAGGTAGTAGCAAAGAGAGGGCCTTCTAAATGACACTTGGAATTAATTTCCAGTATGGAAATAAATCAGAGAAATATGCTGCCACATAACACTCAGCATTAGAGAGATGGTCTTTACCTTGTCTAAGCCCAGCTTTGCAGGCTACTATGCAAAAAATATGAGAGTGCAATGAATAAAAAGCAGAAAGAAACGAAGGAAATGGATTTGTTTAAAGATTCAACAACAACAAAGGCAAATAGAACTGAGTCAAAGGACTTGCAAAAAATTAAGAATTGTTCAGATTAATTAAGATGGTTCAAAGAAGTCATTTCTTTTAGAAGGGCAACTGCCTAAAATAATGATTATTTTATTTAGCAGAGACTTTAGTCTATAGCCAGTGTTTGATTAACAGAATAGTGTAAGGCCAGAACATCACAGATTGCTCAAAATCAGGGTTTGAAAAAAATGGAGAGGAAAAGGGTTTAATATAAACTAACTTAGTTAAAAATTTATCCAGACATTTAGGAATATTTGGTTAACTAAAGATATTTTTCCAAAGGGCTAAAAATAGCATAGCATGGTTTTTTAAAACTGAGTTCTCTTTTAAATATTGAAATAAAACCTACACACCATCAATTGAACCGCTGTCCTCTTCATCCTCTATCTAGACCAACAGACAATCTGGTTGATGATTTGACATTGTGAATAATCTTACTTTTGCCAGCTATGCTTTGCCCACCTGCTATCACAGATGAGCCACTCCCTAGTATTTTCATCAACTTGTTTACAATATCTCTCACCTCATCATTTGAATTTGGTGAAGCAACCAGAAGAAACATCAAAATTGCTTTTCATTCTGAGTAAAGCTAAAGAAGAAAAGCTTTTCCTGTGCAACTCAGTCCACACACTGGTGTTTCCTAGACCCTGAGTCCATTGCTAATTGAAGCAAGTAACCTTATCTTATCAAGTTCATTGGAATAGAACTTTATTTAGCATTAGAACTTTCCTTAGCATTTTGTGCTTACTGGAAGAATTTATTGGAAAAACACAAAATAGATTATTTTGTTGACAAATCATGAAAAATCCCCTCCCATGCCACATTATAATATATAGTTGTTTTACGTGCTCCTAGATCTATGCCAAATCACAATGGTGGAAGAATCTCCGTTAATGACCATTGCAACTAAAGGTTGCTTTCACTTTGCTTAACTACAAAATTAGCAATGCAAAGGATAAAGCCAATCTCCCAGGTGCAAGTGAATGGAAAGGCTCTAGATGCCTCTCATTGTTCCTGATAGAATACCCCCTAAGGCTCCTGCACTAAACAACACCTTGGAATAAGGACCTACCAGTTCAAAGGAACCCAGAACTCACAGCTCACCTCCCTTTCATTCCTCTGGCCAACGAAGAGACAACATCTCACTAACGGGACCTCCCCATTACCATATGAAGAAATTCTTGTCATGCCAGAGTTATGTCCTTTCAATTTCATTTCTTTCTGCATCAGTGATAAGTAGGCCTATACTTAACCTATTAACCACTACCTACCCCTCACTTTTTTCAACTGTTTGGTAAATTCATGATTCACCCTAATGATGTTACATGTTTTATTTATAGGGTTTCAAGAACAGGAATATTCCAGTCTAGGCGGTTTTCTTATATAGATGTTTTTGTTGATTGCACAATCATTTTATTTTCTCACCAAGAACACCAGTTAGTGTTGTCAGATAAAATGTAGAATGCTCAGCTGAGTTTGAATTTCAGATAAACAAATAATAATTTTAGTATAAATGTCCCAAATGTTTGTTTTTTAAATCTGAAATTTAACTGAATGTCCTATATTTTTATTTGCTAAATCTGGCAACCCCAAAGTGGTTCTCTTGCAAATCACATAACCTGCTCCTCAGAACAGAGGGATTGATTGACTATGTTCTTAAGGCATATTTTCTGTGGTCATTGTCTTATAATGGATAATAAAATATTAAGATATAGGGACAGAATATAAGGATTAAACATTAGATAAATATAAGTGGGACAGTAAGAACTTAATGAGTTACCTATGAAGGCTATGGAATTTTTAGATCATGAAAAGAGAATGAAATGAACAAGAGTCCATCCAACACATACCCAAAGTTTAGCTTCAGCCATTCTTTCAAAGGCATTAAAATGTATGTTTTTATCCATCTTATTGATTTAGCATTTTAAGCCAAACTCTTCCCTTTATCATCACCATACATCTTTCTGATACTTTTCCCTTTGAGCCCACCATTCTCTTTGCCTTCCCAATAGGCCAGAAACATACTAAATGAAATAATTGTATTGATAACCGTAGAAGATCTAGTGTTGTTTCATTATCAATATGTTTTTGAGGAGAGAGATGGAAACATTTATGGTTTTCTGCTACTTGTTCACAAATGTGCTCAGAAGCTTCTGAGCAATGGTTACATCTAATGCAAATATGAAATAATAGTATATGTTAATCAAGAATAGCAAATTTCCAAGATCACAACATGCTTATTAATGTTTTAAAATAAGGTAATTCTCAATTAAATTTTGCAGTAGACAAAGGGATGTTGGTGCAGGGAAAGGGGAATCCCAAACTAAGAACCTGGCCAAAAGGTAAATTCATGCACTACATTGGTAAATGAAAAAAATGCAATAAATCAGTGTTATACAAGGAGAAGATACTGGCTTTGAAAGCCTCTGAGAGTCTATGGAGTGGTATCTAATCCAGTGGCTATCTGTTCATGATACTTTCCTCTCTGCCTAATGCCATATAGGTGAATGATCAAGGGGCAGACACCTGACCCAAGATAGTTCAAAACGTCACTTAGTTCTGGGAACATTATCCTTGAACTGTGAGACAGAGAGAGAAGTTGCTGAAGCTTAAACCTGGTTAACAGTAGAGCTCTAGAGAAAAGATCAAGGAATTTCTATAGCCCTAATTCCAGAAGCTGTCCTGGTTCCTGTGTTTTGGTTTTTAGTTCTATCTTAGATTACATGTACTAGTCCAATATTTTTCCAAAAGAAGTCTTTTTTGCTCAAGTTAGTTCAGAGTTGATTTTTGTGTTGCTTATGAACAAAATATTGTATGTCATTTTAAGGTCAATCTCATCTCTCATTTCAATCCTCTTTGAATCAAAATATTTTGTTAATCAAGGGAGACAGAGCAGTAAATGACATGAACAAGATTTCTGCCTTCATAGAGCTTCTAGTCTAACAAAGAAAACAGACATGATAAAGTAATTAAAGTATGGAACTTAAAGGATTTTATTCATTAGTTGGACATTTGTTGAGCTACTGGCCTTGTCATTGGTATTTCAGATCAAATAATCTTTCAGTTTCTCCAACTTGCCATTTCTTTCTAGCCTCCGGGCCAGTAGCTCAAAGTGACGATGAAGAGGTTAGCAAGCTAGATTGCTAAGAACTTTATAAGCCATTTTGAGGATTCTGAACTTTATCCTAAGGCAATCCAAAGCCACTTAAGAGTTTTAAGATATAAACTGACAAAATCAAATTTGAATTTTAAATTTGTCATTTTGGCTGGGCGAGGTGGCTCACACCTATAATCCGAGCAATTTGGGAGGCCAAGGTGGGAGGATTGCTTAAGGCCAGGAATTAGAGACCAGCATG
>NW_012150729.1:7193185-7195171 GCF_000956105.1 Propithecus coquereli
TATATAGTTTATTCCCTAAAATATCCTTATTCTGCAAAGAACGTTTATGTCCTTTAGCTGACTACGCCCATGTCAAGGTAAAATGGGGAAGGCAGAGAAAGGAGAGCCCAGGGAGAGTGGAAACCCCTTCATCCAAGAGAAATGATTTCGAAGAAACCACATCCACTCCTCACCCCCAGCCCTTCCTACTCAATTAGTACTGTCTCCCAGGTAAATAGCCTTAGGAAGTTTCAGAAAAAGTGGCAATGACTTCAGCAACCAGATAGCATGGGGACACATATCACCTTACTGCAACATTGAAATGGAAACTACCTGAAACTCAGAACTGGTTTCATCTGCTTCATTGTGCTCAGCTATTTAGGGTTCTTGAATTTTAAAACTTAGGTATAAAGTGTTTGCATACTTTTTTGTGTTCTTTCCAGATGAATTTTATATAATGCAGTAATCATTTAGGACTTCAAGAGATACTGGCATTTATTTTCTTTACAGAATTTTATGGACTCAGGTAGATTTTCTCAATTTGCCAACAAAAAGATTGATGCCATTATATTAAATGAACTATGCCTAAAAATGTCAAAACATTTTGGTAACAAAATGGTCACATACTCATATTTAATTTAATTTGATTTTTGTTAATTTAAAAATAGAAAAAAATCTGGCTGGTGATCCTTTCGAGGGAAAGCTATCCCTCAGCTCGTGTATAAAAAGCCACATAAAAATGACTCTGGAGACCTTGACTGCGTTCAGCGGTCAAATATTTCAATGCTCCACTGCTCCCATTCCTGTTACAGGTACATGTGACAGCGCTGCAGCTATGAGTGGAATTTTAAAGAGGAAGTTTGAAGAAGTTGACGGCTCCTCGCCCTGCTCCTCGGTGCGGGAATCAGATGATGAAGTTTCCAGCAGTGAAAGTGCTGACAGCGGGGACAGTGTCAATCCGTCCACTTCTAATCATTTCACCCGTGAGTACTGAAATCAGACCTGAGCCGATTGTCTGTTCTACAGGGAAAATAGTTGTGTCCTCTTGGTCTTCGTTTATACCTTTATTGCTAGTTTTTTTTTTTTTCCAATTGATCAAATACAAAGAACAATTACCCAAAAATGAAATATTTTTGAGGCAACTCAGTGGCTTCCTTTATTTAGATTACTCTTGGCGGTGGATTATTTGATCATGTTAACCAACTGATAGAATGAAAAATGACATTTCATTATTATTATTTTTCCAAGGAAATGCCCAGTGTTCTGGGAAAAGACGAGGAATGACGAAGAGTAAATCCAGGTTTAATAAAATGTATCCTCTCATGACTGAAATGATGTTCCGAGCCGGGAAAAAGGCTGTGTTTAGGAGTGGAAGGTCTAGGTTATGATGAGCAAGCACTTAGGCAGCCATGCATTAAGAAAAGATGTGAAGGCAGCAAAATTCTCCTAAATGTGCAAGCGTTTATAGTCTAATGCCTCTTCCTTACTCATTCCTTTATTCTCTCTTCCCCAAGGTTAGTATTTAAAGTCCACCAACAAAAATAAGTGTATGTGTATGCTTCTGTTTTTTAATTCTTTTTTCTCCCTCCCTGTAACATCAACCTTTCTTGTCAGGCAAGATATTGTGGGGATTGAAGGACTGATACGAAAAATTCTTAAGATAGCACAATCTATAAGCTAAAGGAAACTGACAAGTAATAGTTAAATAATCTTCGAATTTATGTTTCTTAAGATATTTATGTAATCTTAAGATTTAATATATCTCAATCATGATAAATAACTGGTCTTGGTTTTTGATTTTTCGATTAGCTAATTTTATTAATAAATGATTCTATAGCATAGAATTTATTTTGAAAATGTGGCAACCCAAAAAACCAAAGGATTCAAACGTATTTTTAAGAGATAGTAAGGAACTCGATCACTGTTGAACATGAGAGAAATACATTGAAATTAACAGCATTCCTTTAAGCAAGCACAATTAATTACAAATTATGATGAAAGGGAAAT
>NW_012150729.1:7195221-7197425 GCF_000956105.1 Propithecus coquereli
ATTGTACCTGGAAAACACACTGAAAGCTAGCAGCAGTGAATGGAAGAGAACAATTAGGAGGCTCTTGTCCTAGTCTGAATGGTACCCTTGACTAGCATGTATTTCATGAGTTTGACAATGGTAGCTATGATAAAATTGCTGTTATCTAGGCTTAGATAGTCAGCTGTTTATATTCAGAATAAATTAATGC
Source organism: Propithecus coquereli (assembly GCF_000956105.1). NCBI lineage: Eukaryota > Metazoa > Chordata > Mammalia > Primates > Indriidae > Propithecus > Propithecus coquereli. Next base: position 7,195,412 of record NW_012150729.1, read on the forward strand.
CTCTCCAACTTTATCATTTGCTCTTTGGGCCTTGATGCTACCTAAAGCCAATTTGAAATGTTTGCCACTTTTTCAGTTGCTTCATGCTACCAAGTTTGATTGTGTCTCATCTTTAGGAACAAAAACATAGTATGGGGGTATTTAAGGAGCAGCTATTGGGTGGGCATTCATTCTCCTTACTTGGGTCTGTATCTAGCCAGCCATATATTGCCATCCTTAAATTCTGAGGTGACCAACACAGGGTTCAAGCAAACCAGTGGTATACACCACTTTATTGACAGGGTCTTCTCCCTAAATCCTTGCATTCTTTTCTTTTCTAGTAAGATGATGTAGATGACGAAGGAGAAAACTACATCTCTCTTTAAGGTTCCACTACTGAGATGAGATTACAGGTTACGTATTGGTAAACAATGGGCCATTTGGCCCTCCTGTTTTGTTATACCATTTTGTTATGCTAGCATAGTATTTTTAAAAGGCAGTGAAACTAGACAGATATTATGCTCCGTTGCTTCATGAGCAATTTAGCACTTACCCAGTTTCATGAGTATAGGTATAAGTTAAGGTTATGACCCACTGTAATTAGTTTAATTTCTTCCTTAGATATTAACCTCACCCTAAGCAAACAGTTCCTTACTTCCTTGCACCTGGTTCTAGCTCAGACTCTCTCAGTTATAAATTTCTAGACAGAGATCACATCCAACCTTCAACTCTATTACTTCAGGTGTTGATAGTCCCAAATGTAATAACAAAAGGAAAAAAGAGGCTTTTTAATTATCTTATCTTCTCTCCAAAAATTTCCCCTCTCATTCTTGAGGAAATGAGAAAGGAAGAGAAGAATACCAAGTACCACCTTTTGTAATGTTGGGACATGGTTCCCTATAGCCCAATTAGGTGTCCTTGATTCTTGAAGAATCTGCCTTTCCTAAGGAATCTGGAGGGGTAGGGTGGAGAATTAAGCAGAGCTCAAAAACATGGTTTTTAACTGTTCCCATTGCAATATCTTATTATAAAATGTGCTTTTAAACATAGGTTTCCATCTTGTATCACTTTGTCTCTTGGAGTCTCTCCGTCATGAATTACTTTGCATCTTGTTTGAAGTGAACCATTTTAAAATTTATATCCTGTCCTACTTTTATTTCAAGACTTTACTTAAAATATCTTTTTTCTCTTCACCCTACTCAGATATGCATGAACATTTTATGCATTTCACACTCTCTAAGATGGAGAAAATAATATGCTAATCCGAATAGTGGTAAAATTACAATCAGAATAGAGATTGTATTTTCAAAATAATGGACAATGATATATCTTCCTATTGCTGTCAGTTATCTCCATTGTTAATATAATGATCATGCAGAAGACAGGTATCAATTAAATGATTGAGGTAGAACAGGAATTTGGGGTATTCTCAATTTGGTGGAACCCAGCATAGTGAATGTTTGCTCCCTGAGGGCAGCTAACTTATTCTAACTCCCTTTTGTATCCCTACTCTACTCAAGGAGTCAAGCACATGCATATTTCTCAACACATGTTTAGATGAATGGAATAAACTGAAATTATAATAAATATTTATGAGACATCTAATACTGTACTTAATTTTGCTGGGAATCATGCCAGAGTTAGCCAAAGAAGAGATTTTGACAAGGAATTGAGAGCTGGGTTAGGTGACTGTCTAGGGCTGGCTGTGGACACACCCAAGGAAGGTTGAAGTCCAGGGAGGGAGACGCTGGAGCATCTGCAAAATAAGCAAGTAATTCTTAAATTTGAGTATGCATCAAAATCATCTGATTTGGGAGCTTCATAAAGTACAGAATGCTGGGCCCTACTTCCTGGGAATTTCTGATTCAGCAGATCTGAGATGGAAGCTGAGAATTTGCATTTCTAACCATCTCACTCCAGATCGTACTCTGCTGATGATCTAGGTAGCACACTTTGAAAACTACTGAATTAGACTTTGGGCCCTGCTCAGGGGATCTGAGCAGGCTACTTGCTCTGTGGTGTGCACATAGAAGGC
>NW_012150729.1:7200220-7202339 GCF_000956105.1 Propithecus coquereli
ACTTTGAAAAATGTCAAGTACTAGGCATGTGCTATCTTAAAAACTATGATCATAGCAAACATTTATTGGATACATGCTATGCTCCAGTAGCTTTGTATACATCATCCTTACTCCCTACAGCAATCCTGAAAGTAAGTAGTACCAACTCCAATTTACGGAGGAAACAACTGAGGCTCAGGTAGCCTAAGAATCCTGCCCAAGATCATACAGGATTTGAGCCTCAGTATATATACATGTTTCATTTCGTAGTCTCTATGTTCTCCATTATCTTATTCTGTCCCTTAATTATATTATATAATATTGGACATATCTTTAGAATGTTATTTCTTGTGGGTTATAAAAGAAGACTTTAATTAGTGAATAGGCAGATTATCTTTACAGATGTAAAGGTAAATAAAGTTATTAATGCTTTCAACATTAATTTATAAATATAAGAGTATAATCTCAATAAAATCCTCAACTGAAATTTCTTAGAAGGTGAGAGAATGATAATCTATTTGGAGAAATTTTTAAAAAGAAACCATAAATATTAAAAAGCCATTCCAGATATCAAATTATAGTAGAAAACAATATAATTGAAGTTTTCTCATAATGTGCTCTATCTAGGAAAACATGGAAAACCCCACATGTTATATCTAAATTTTATATCTATAAGAAAATGAGCATTATAGAACAAGGGGCAAGGGAAAGATTATTTGGTAAATGGCTGTAGTATTAACAAATTTGAAAAAGAAGTAATTTATATTCACAACGTATGTCAAAATACCAGATGGATTAAATAGGCAAATACATTTTTAAAGAATTAAATCATGGGGAAAGTTCCTTATTTGCCAGAATTTTAGTAGAATTATTATATCAGCTTTATTGCAATACAAAAAAAATTACATTGGAAAATACTTAATATACTTAACAGTATAAAAATATTAAACTTATCTTCTACATTAAAAAACCCAAAGAAAAAGAAAAAACAATTTATATTAGAAAAAAAATTGCGGTTAATATGGTATAGACTGGGTTATTTTCCAGATAGCTTATAAAAAAACACATGTAAATTTTTGAGATAAACACTAAGACACACATGCCCAAAGATAATCCTCATAGTAGGAAATATGATTGCAAATATTTTGAAGCATTTAAGAACAATAGTAATAAAAATGCAGATTAAAACGATACTAATGACATTTCATTAGTATGAAATCACAGAGATTTCATCCCTGTGAAATTAGTATTCCTTCCTCCAATAAAAAATACAAGTACCTAAGTGTTGGTGAGGGTTGCAGTACAAATTATTGTAGGTATACATGTTGCTATTACTGGCAGTGAAATTTAGAAGTACTTTAGCAATATGAAAGCCATAAAAATATTCATAAGTCTACATTTCAGAGAATTTATCTGAAGGGAGAAACATCAAAATTAAGAGGAAAACTGTATAAATGAAAATGTGGCTGGTTAATGGTAGTTCAAAAAACCAGGGGTTGGGAGGAGGAGGAGGCAGAGGAAGGTAACATGTATAAGAATGGAGATATGATCCATTAAGTTATGGTAATGCATTCGATTAATTTATTTTCATGATACTTATGAAGGCTTTATGGCAGTATGTACAATGCTTATAAAATAATGTTAAGAAAAGCAGAACACAAAATTTTATCTATACTGTCAGGCAGAGTCTATGCCTGCACAAAATCCAAGAATGGTAGGATGTCTTAAAACTTGGAAAGAATTTGATTTGTTGCAGAATTAAAATGATGCATGAATTTTTATTTCTGTTCATTTACATATGTTCTTACAACAAATGTGTCAAATGTAAACATCAAAAAATGATAACTGTAGTTCATATTATGTTTATGTATGCAAAGCAGGAGATTGAAATGGCATGATGAGCTAAGTTGTACCCTAGCCAACTAATAGACTTTTTAATGAGTTATATCTAGTAGAGATTATTTTTCCCATTGAAGAAAATAGACTTATTTCATGATGTCCAAGAAGTTATTGAAGGGTTTCAGCTCATCATTTAATATCAGTGGTGGTAGCAATGGTTAGTTTACTAAAATGCTGAATTAACTTTGTATTAAATAGAATCTGACAGATTTTTAATGATCTTCAAAGATAATTAAGTAAA
>NW_012150729.1:7202574-7208438 GCF_000956105.1 Propithecus coquereli
TTGATAAATCCTGTTTCTTTAATCTATCTTTCTACTTTCAAAAATAAAAATAATTACCTGTTTTAGAGTAAAGGATTTTTGAAGGCTATCAGATTTGTGTAGCATTAAGAAATTATTTAGTTTCACATTGGGATTCTTTCAAATGTGGTTGCCCTTATTTAAATCTCATTCATCATGGGCTCATCTTTCATATTTAAAAATCCCATGTACCCAGCATTTTATAAGCACTAACATATTGTGTAACATAACATTTTGTTGTCGTTGCAGATATAGAAATTGATAAGATTGTTGGTACATGTCAGCAGCTGTGGCAGTAAAAAAATTCCATGCTATTCTAAGCTTTCTGTTAATGTACTCAATTTGCAGCATACCACACTATGATAATAAAAGCTTCAAACTAGAAATCAATAAGGGCATTATGGCTTTTTCCTTGGACTTTTGAATTTTGCTAGGCAACTAGCGTGCTTACCAGTGATCATCCAAGGTCATATCTTGTACTTCCCTTGAGATAGAAGCAGCAGAGTCTGTAGTCCTGTGGAACGCTTTGTTTCATCAAATCCCTGTGGCTCTACAGCCAAACAGCCTGTACTTGAGCTCTGTCAAAAGGAGAGCTACAGAGAAACTAGAGAGGGATGATTTTTTTTCTGTCCTCTCAAGGTTCTTGGCACTTCACACAAGTAATGAGAAGCTGTGTGATGAAACATGCTCCCAAAAGGAACACATTATTTTTCCTGAAACATAGTGTTTCTACAAATAAACGTACAGTATTTAGGAAGTGAAAATATCAAGAGGTAAAAGGGGAGACATTCTAAATTGCACATGAAAGCAGGTAGTGGATGCCTTACATAGAGAAAATATTTTCTAATTTACAAAACACTTTCACATTCTGGAGTTCTTTTATATTCCAAAAATTGTTGCGTGATTAGTAGCCAATTATTATACCCATTTTATAAAAGTAGAGATTAACATTCAGAGATATAGCAATAATTTACTCAAGAGCTTAGATTAGAATCTGTGCTCCCCTCCTTTCCTCCTTTGCTTCCTTCCTTCTTTCTTTTCTTCCTCCCTCCTTCCCTTCCTTCCTTCCTCTTCCGAATGCACAAAGCATAAATATGCCACCATGCACACCCAAGTCAGAATCCTTCTCCAATGTTATTTCCCTACAATTGACTCCACATTTCATAATAGGATAAAGAATCAATAGAAAACAGATTTTGACATTAAACTTTATTAGAAGTATGACTGGAACATGTCTATTCTCTTACCAAGCAGTTAAACTGCATTAAAAGTTTAGAATCAATTTCAACAGAGATAGTGTCTTAGGTTATAGCTGCGTGCTAGGACCCTTCAGACATGTCACAGTGATAGTAAATACAACTTGGAGATACAGTGACAAGTCATGTTTCCCCAGCATTGTGGTATTAGTTTGAGAACTTACTGTAGCAAGCTACCCCCAACGCAATGATTTTTTAAACAATGAAGGAGTGTTTAGGCCAAGCAGAACACAGTCGTTTTAGAAGTCCTTGAGCAGGAAGTAAGACATCATGACCCTCAAAAGCTCCTTCCTACTCTGTAATAATATGATTCTAACAAAAAGGATCCAAGATAGCATCCTATTAGTAAGTTGGAGCCAAGACCAAGCAGGAGAGGATAAGCAGGATAGATAAAGACACCTATGAAAAGCTGTTACTAAATTAAGAGATTCCCAGCCTCTGCACCCACTTATGTTGGAAAAGAACCAATTAGCTTGGGCTTGTGCGACCAGGCCTGAAACCCGCTGCAGATCATGTCTGGGATCATGCAGATCCTGACCAGGTCCTGTCCATATCTCGATACCAGACATACACCACTTGAATCATTAGGTGTTTAATCATTTAGATTATGGGAGATAGAAGAGTTAAGTATTTAATAGTTGGGCCAGTTATGAGTGGAGGAAGATAGATACGAGCTAGTGGTCCTTTTAGAAAATATATTCACTTGAATGTGCTGTAAGACCTACTGACTGATACAATAGAATTCTTACCAGATCATTTGATCTGTGAGATCATGGACTCCAGTAATGACAAATGAGAAAGAGTTAATGATAAATGAGAGTTAACCACTGCTACTTCCCCTGATCTTACTTAGACCATCCTTCAGGCTGAAATGTCTTTTCTTCTCCTCCCATTCTCTGACGACATAAATTCTATTCCTGCTACAAGGTTCGTATCAAATATTTCCTTTTCCATGAAGACTTCACCACATCTCTCATGCTATGCATTCTCTTCCCCATCTCCTCAGAATCTCCTGGTATTTCACCAACATCACAAACTTTGGCAGTGATTTTCCTTCTTCCCACCTCAGTATTTTCCACCAAACTTCGTCATGTCAGTAGCCATGTGCTGCCTCATTGAGCCCATCAGCCTCGTGCTTCCCTGAACACCTGCATCCTGGAGTCTTTGCTTCTGTTCCATTTGTGTCCTTTACCACCACACCACTTAGTGGCTTATGTCCACAGCCTCACCCACAAGATTTTCACACATGAGCATGGCTCTACCTCTGAAGTATCCAATTCAGTATTCCAAACTGAGACCACGACCCCTTTTCCTTCCACTTCTTTCCTCCCCCACCTATGTTTTTACTTCCTCCTCTTGTTTTCCCCTGTATCCACCCGCCACTTGTCTCTACCTAGCTTTCCACCTTTTACCATCTGCCCCATTCTTTCAGTCTTTTATTTTATTTATAGGCTAGGACTCTTGGTCACTCCCCCCACCGGATAGCCTTCACTCCGTATCCATTTTCTCATTCAAAGAACACCTAAAAACTTTAAAAGAAGTTTCAGAGAACATGACAAAACTGTATGTTTCCAAATTTAGCTGTTCATTAATGCCACACAACTATCTCCTACTAAGTGGCCAGAGTCAATTTTCTCTGCCATCTCAAGGCGCTAAGTGGTCATCAGTCTCCTTAGGGCACTTTCCCCTCCACCTCCTACTTCATACACAGCAGATCTTGCTTTCTTGTCATCTTGCACCCTGCATTCACATTTGTCATTATCTGTGTGTCCTTACCCTAATAAGCAGGGCACTCAAAATGAGTTTTGAAGGCATCAGTGTGATCTCATTAAAGGCAAGAGCAAGGTCTTTGTATGCCTATCATCTAATCATCTAATAAGGGCTTAATACATGTTTGTATAAATGGATGAATGAATGGACACTTATTAGACATTTACTATTTGCCATTCATTGCACTACAACTAGCAGTTGGAAATATAAAAATAAATGAGACAGAATCCCGTTTCTGTAGAAACTCACAGTCTAACAGCACTTTAGCACTTCTTGAATGCTTACTGTGTTCTGTTTTACATTGTAGTTATTTGTGGACACACTTTATCTTTTCTGGAGATTTATTGTACTTAATTATGTTTTCTTCTCACTACCTGGTGCTGGTTCAATTACTGTTAAATACTTGGTAACATTTAGCTTTGTAAAGACTTGTCTTTTTTAGTACAACTAAAACTTATAAGGTGAAGAAAAAGAGATGCGTTTATTGTAGGACTTCATAATAGCACAAACATTAGTGGAAATAAATACCAATTCACTAGCTAGCTGTAATTTGTGATTTTGAGGAATGTCATTGTGATGTAGAAGGATCCTGATTTATTAGTTATCATATCTGAATGTGTGTAATGGTGTACTGTATTTTAAATAGGGTCCCACTGTAATTATGCATTCCTAACATGTACCTTTCTGGTTTCATTTGCCTATATATAGCTTTCCCAGGCAGAAACATCACTGTTTAATTGGATGCTGTGCAGCTATTTATGCAGTAGCTATATAACACACTTGAGGGAATCCAAGTCGCTTTCACCTTCATCATCCTTTGAATCAGCTAGGAAAAAAGGCATTGCTAAGTCAGATCACTGACACCACATAAATACAGTTCATTTAGTTTTTATTTGATTTGTTTTAAATTTAGGATCAGGACCTCACATTTAGCCTTAATAAATGGTAACATTAAATTTACCTCTTTATTTCAGCCTGCCGAGATTTTTTATAAATTGTGTTTTGTCTTCTTATATATTTGGTTTTTCTCCCACAGTCATGTCTTGTATAAATATATCTCAAATCCATGCACTTATCTCCATTTGTGCTGTACCAGCCAAGTCCATAGAGCTGTCATCTCTGCCCTGGACTGCTGTAGGAGCCTTCCAGCTGCTCTCTCTGCTTCCTCTCTCGTCCAAGCCTCCGCCTCTTCTCTACATAGCAATCTTTCAACCGCTTTCAATCCTTTGGTCATTTTCAATTGAACTCGTTACTGTGTCCTCAAGCCGTGTACAACCCTCATATGATTGAAGCTTCACTCCTGCCTCTCTCCATCTCCAAACTCCAGCTACACTAATCTTTACTCAGTTCTTTGAACATAATAAACTTTCTTGCCTAGAACAGTGTTCCCATTACTGACTCCTTATATTTCAGATTTCAGCTTAAATATCAGCTCTTTAGTATAGGAATCCCTGGTCACCCCATCTAAAGTATGCAGGTCCAAAGTCCTCATCTCTTAGAGATATGTATGAAAGTCTGACAGGAAAAATGATGGGTACCTTGAGTTGCTTTCAAATAACCTGGTAAAACCGAGAGAGGTTAAATGAGATTGAAGAAATATTGAAGCTGGGGGTTTACCGTACTCCTGTCTACATTCTTATATAATTAAAATTTTCCATAATACATTTTAAAAAGTAAGTCTAATTTATACTAAAATTCCCATGGAAGAGTCAGGGCTAAAAGTATGGCCAAGTACAATTTTGAAAAAGAATAAGGAAGAGGTAAGGGGAGTGTGATTGATTACTCTAAGTGATCTCAATACTTAAATACTTAAGTACTTAAAGTACTTAAATAATTAAAAGTCATGGAATTAGCTTGAGTCTGCACATGAAACAAATAGAGAGCTTAGAAACAGACTCACATTTAAATGGTAACTTGATATATGACAGAGAAGACATTGCAAATGAATTGAGAAAGGAGAGTCTGTTCCAATAAATGGTTTTTTAACAAAATAAAATAAAATAAAATTAGATCCCTACCTCATACCATGTATGAAAATACATTTCCAATGAACTAAAGACCTAAATGTAAAAGAAATTAAAACTGTAAAACTTATAGAAAAAATATAGGAAAATAATTCTTGACAGGGTAACATGCAAAAAAGCATGAACTGCAAAACACTAGTATGTATCCGGCTACGTTAAAATAAAACTGAATATATGATGAAATACCTCATCAAGAAAGTGAAAATATGGGCTATAGACTGGAAGGAGATATTTGCAAATCATTAACTGATAAAGAATTATGTTGTTACACTGTATATATAGTAAATTCAACATAACCTTTTTTCCCCCCTGAGATGTTAAAACAGAATATTGTTTCTTTAGTTGATCATCAGTGAAGTAGTTGTATCATGTTTGGGAGCCATTGTGAAAGAAAAATATTTAGGTTTGCTATGATTTTTCTTTCCCTAGTGCATCAGTTGAACTTGTGAGAATGGAGTTCACCGCAAATTCATTCAATTTGTTGTAATTGAAAAAGTCACAACCAAGGAGCCAGAAAATTCTCACTGTAGTTTTAGTTCTGATACAATTAACTCTGACTTTGGTTAATTCATTTAATCTGTTTCTTCATTTGTAAAATGTGAGAATAGATTGATTTGCAAGATATTATAATTTGTATAAGATTCAAGTAATCCCACTTCCCTCTAAATACAATATGCCTCCAATAGTCCCTTTTGCTTGAGTTATTTATAGTACCATATTTTATTTGAGAACATCTTTATCTTTTCAATGTTTACTTGTATACTGCTAGTGTGACTATATATAAATATAATAGAAT
>NW_012150729.1:7208488-7213904 GCF_000956105.1 Propithecus coquereli
TAATAGAATATTTTATCTTGTGCTTTTAGCTTTTAGATCGCACAAAGATGAAAATCATGTGAATTATTTTAATGCATTTTATTTTGGGCTCTCTTAATTAAACAGATAAAGCATTCAGAATATAGTACATTAGAACTGTGAAAAGGAAAGTTTAATAATACAGGGCTGAGTAAAAGTAAGGGCCGATGATTGGAATAAGGAATTGTGTGTGCATGTTGATCCACTGGCAATGAAAAATTTGAGAAATAAGTAAAATATTCCTGTACCAAATGATTTTTAAACCATCTTCAAAGCTATCTTTAGCTGAAATATATAAATGCTCACTCTGCAAAATCTCATGACCACAAAGGAATATTCTGATGACAACCTCTAAAGAAAGTCACAAAAGAATGAGGGACTAGAAGGAATGATTTACCCTGGAACATTTCTTAAAACACATAGTCATCTGATATCATGAAATGTTATTTTTAAAACTAAGTATCTACATTTTTCTCATCTATGTGCTAACTGTGTTTTAGTATTGGCTAGCTTAACCCTACTTGTCAACAGAATATGGAGGAATTTAGGCAGTATATTTTAGGAGGCTTTGTCTTTAACTATCTTCTACCACATGACTGAAATTCCCACATTAACGTAATTCCCTTGGGATAACTATTAAAATCCTCATATAGATAGCAGTCTATCTAGTAGTTAAAAATGTAGTGTCTGGAGTCAGATTACCTAAATTCTCATGAAAGATCATCTGCCTAGGGGCAAGTAATGTAATATCTCTTTGATTTCCTCGTCTACAATCACTGATAAAAATAGTACCATCTCTATATTATAAGAGAAGATGAGTGAATACAGGCCAAATGCTTTACATTGTACTTGACATCTACTAAATACCCAATAAGTAGCTATGATGATGATATTTCCAGGGACGGACAACACAAATTTTACTAATAGTTATTCTGAAAAGCAAACTAAACAAAGAGTAGGTCTCGGCCGGGCGTGGTGGCTCACGCCTGTAATCCTAGCACTCTGGGAGGCCGAGGCGGGCGGATTGTTTGAGTTCAGGAGTTCGAAACCAGCCTGAGCAAGAGCGAGACCCCGTCTCTACTAAAAATAGAAAGAAATTAATCGGACAACTAAAAATACATAGAAAAAATAAGCCGGGCATGGTGGCACATGTCTGTAGTCCCAGCTACTCGGGAGGCTGAGGCAGAAGGATCGCTTGAGCCCAGGAGTTTGAGGTTGCTGTGAGCTAGGATGACGCCACGGCACTCTAGCCCAGGCAACACAGTGAGACTTGGTCTCAAAAAAAAGAGTAGGTCTCCAGATAAAAGAGATTTGAGACAGTTTTGGTTTTGGTAGAGTGGGAGAGAAGCCTGGAAAAGGTCTGAATTAGGGATGCAAATTCGAGTATCTTCAGATGCAGGCAGATCATGTAACTGTAAGAAGCAGCCAGGTGTATGACAAGAGGGGATGAATCATAGCAGCTTTGAAAGGAAGAATTTCCAGAGTTTGCTTTTTCCATTCTTGCTGGCATTAGTCCTAAAAAATCATGAGTTCGGAATAACAATCACAGCAATAATAACTGGCACTTATCGAATTTTCATTAAACATTCAATGGGAGGGACTGCAGTGACATTTTACATGCATTTTCTTACCTAATTAGCACAACCTATGAGGCATCTGATGCTTGGAAAATTTTAAGTAGCCGTCCAAATTTTAAGTAGCCAGCCGAAGCTTATAAGCAGTGGCCAGCTTTGCGTCCTACATCGGTCTGATTCAGGATCCTGTACTTTAATATCATTACATTGTTTCCCACAATGATTGTTGCAAACAGCATTGTCAATCTTTCTCATTCTAGCATCACTTTTCAGATTTCTGAAAACATCTTATAACATGTTGCATCCAATTAAGAAAATATAGTAAAATGTGCTGTTAATAAAAACAGCACATAGATACTATTTTCAATGAGAGAAGTTCGACAAATATTACATGAGTGGGGTTCAAACGGAATACTCTGTATTTGCTTACTAATTCTTTCATGCATAAAACTTTTTGTGCTGGGATCATAAACTTTGTATTCTAGTGCCATGGCTCATAGTCCGAACTTTGGCCTCAGATTTTTCTGAAGCTGAATCATCCCGGTCCTTCTTCTTCTTTTTTTTTTTTGAGTGATAGTTTCTTTTCATTTCCTCTAAGTAAAAGAAGAAAGGAAGAAGAGTCACTGATGGTGTTATGACGGGGGGGTCAGACTGGGCACTGTGGCACCTCTCCGCCAGGCCTGCTTCCTTGCAGGAAGTGCTTCAGAGCAGCGGAGATGCGGGTGATTTGGCAGCTGTTTCCCTCATGATTGACCACATCAGGCTTTAAAAATATCTATGGGTTCATTAGCGCAGCCATTTGCAGAGCTCTTTCAAAGACCGTCTTAATGGAAACATGTGAGAGCTTTTATGAGTGCACTCCAAGATATGATTTACGGGAAATCGTCACAGCAAGTGTTTGCTTGAATGTCTTTTGGACTCATTCCCCTGAACTCTAGGCACTATCAGAACATCAATAAGGCATGACTTCTGTGTAAATACCAAGACAGAGAAATAAGCGTTGGCGCAGGTATTTCTGGGCATTTTTCTGTAACATTTATCAAGGACAGTTTGTCAGAAGAATTAGATAGTAACCGGATGCTAAAAAGTCACAGAGGGAGACAGGGAGGGAGGGATAGAGAAAGAGGGAGGAGGAAGAAGATAATGCCGTTGGTTAGACTGAGAATGTATATTTATATACTCAGAATATGGGCTAAGGAAAGGAAAAGGGGTAGGAAGCAGGGAAAGTGTTGCCGAATAGAGAGACCTGTGTGTGCCGCAGGCACACAGCACAGACAGCGAGTGGGTGCTAAATAATGATACCAAAATGATAATTATGTGAGGCAGTGCAATTACTATTAATAATTAGCTAGATTTAACCATTCCACAATGTTATATACTTCAAAACATCATGTTGTACATAATAAATACATACAATGTTATCTGTCAAATTTAAAAAAAAAAGAATACGAATTATAAAATCAATTCCTACTGTTCCAGTTAGCATCTCTTAAAGTTTCTAGCTAAGAGACTGAATCTACTCATTCCAACCTCATGATAAGGGTAGGTTTCATTTCAAATGGTAAAATAAATGTGAGATTTAAAAAAATGATGTTTACTCTTACACTTTACGTGCATTAATACATTTAATTCTCATGGCAATCCAATGAAATAGGTACTAATTTTAATCCTAGTTTTACAGATGATCAAACTGGAGTTTTGAGAAGTTTAGTAACTTCCAAGGAGCTTGCAGTTACAGAGCCAGGTTCAAACCCAGGCCAGTCTCACTTCAGTCTTGAGCTATTGATACAATGCCGTTCTGTGGAAGCCTCAAAATTCCTCCTCTCCGAGTGCTTCTTTTTCTTCCCTGATGTGGAATTCTTAATCTAGGCTTTTTTTTTTTTAACATTTTCAGATCTAAGTGGGTGTAACTTAATTTTCTAAGTATAAAATAAAATCATTGTCAAATTATTTACTTAAAGAAAGTCTTCGCTGTACAACTTTTATTTATGTTGCCAAAAATGTAAAAACATTTATAATTTAACACATTTGCTCTTGCCTCTAACTTTTTTTCTGTACTACGCTTGATCTTAGCCAAAAGGCTGACACGTGATGAAGTTTTTCTATAAAAATTACCTTTATGTTGACTAGATAATATTTATAAAACTACAACAAGATGTTTGCCAAAGTAATAAGTACTTTTTGTCATATGCAAAGATTTTCTTTGAAATATTATTTTGTGATTATTCTTGGTAACTCATTAGTTCCCTAATTTTCAAAATTATATTATGTGTACAGTAAAAAAGTCAATTACCTTAGAATTTTTCAATAATAGAACTATGAATGTATAAAGCAGTGTGTGAAAGAGTATTATCAGACCTTCATTGATTTTATCAAAGGCTTATAGATATTTGGGCGAAAGTATCAGTTATAACCATCAAAACAGCAAAACTCTAACAAATATTATTTTATGTATATCTAATAGCTCTTCTTCTTTTGCCTATATGTTTATTTTGCTTATTTGTACTTTGAGTCATTCCCCTAAAAAATTAAATTAACATAATTTATCAGTTGTGCCAAAAGTGCTGGTTGGAGGGGGCTTGTACTCTCTTAAAAGAGCCAATTTTTAAATGTTCAAGAATATTGTGAGCTAGTTGTTAAATATGGCTATATTAAAATTAACAAACTTACAATTAAATCAATTTATCAACAGAGGCAACAAACACTCAAAACATAATTTCCTAGTTATCTGATGGCATTTTGCTATTACTTATACTCGAGGTTATTTGATTCAGTTATATCAAAATGGTGGAAATACTAAATAGCAGTATACTATGGTACACCTCTTTCCAGCTCCACCTTCAGTGACTTAAGGCCAGTAGCTTGAAATCTTCCATGGTGGGAGTATTCACACCATGGAAATTGGCAAATGCTACAAATCAGGGTGTGATTTATTGCTTTTTAGATTGTGTATCCTTCAGATAACAATAGAAAATGTTAATAATGCAAATTAAGCTTAAAATTTCGACATTTCTTAGCTTTACATTATGAATGGCACAAAAAGCTGAAATATTCTTCTAGTATTCAAAAATTACTATCCTATTCAGAAAAGAAGTCATTCATGTCATTGATAAACAAGTAAAGTTTCAATATATTAATATTCTCATTGCTTCATTTTCCATTTACTTACTTAAATTAAAATGTCAACCAATATCCATGTCCAAACTATATGCATCTGTTATTAGCAACTAGAGGTTGACTATGGATACAAAAATTAGGCAAAATTCAATTAATTGATTTTTTTTTTAAATTTCAGAATATTACGGGAGCACAAATATTTTGGTTACATGGATTGCTTTTGTATTGCTTGAGTCAAAGTTATAAGTGTGCCCATCACCTAGATAGTGTACATTGTACCCATTAAGCATGATTTTTGTCCATCCTCTTTGCCTCCCTCCCACCTGCTTGATTTCCATTGAGTTTTACTTCTGTCTGTGCACGTGAGTGCTCATTGGTTAGTTCCAATTTAATACTGAGTATATGAGGTGTTTGTGTTTCCATTCTTGTGATACTTCACTTAGGGGAATGGTCTCCAGTTCCATCCAGATTGTTGCAAAAGGTATTAATTCATTTTTTTTTATGGCTGAGTAGTACCTCATGGTATACATAATCCACATTTTATTAAGCCACTCATGAATTGATGGGCACTTGGCTTGATTCCACATCTTTGCAATTGTGAATTGGGCTACAATAAACATTCTAGTACAAATGTCTTTTTGATAAAATGACTTTTTTTTTTCCTTTGGGTAAATACCCAGTAGTGGGATTGCTGGATCAAATGGTAG
>NW_012150729.1:7217043-7221468 GCF_000956105.1 Propithecus coquereli
TTTTGGCTATTTGGGGTCTTTTGTAGTTCCATATGAATTTTAGGGCTTGTTTTTCTATTTCTGTGAAGAATGTCATTGGTATTCCGGTGGTGATTGCATTGAATCTGTAGATCGCTTTGGGCAGGATGGTCATTTTAACAATATTAATTCTTCCAATCCATGAGCATGGGATGTCTTCCCATTTTTTTGTGTCCTCTTTAATTTGTTTCATCAGTGTTTGTAGTTTTTATTGTAGAGATCTTTTACTTCCTCTGTTAAATTTATTCCTAGGCATTTTATTTTATTTTTGTAGCTATTGTAAAAGGGATTGCTTTCTTGATTTCTTTTTCAGAGAGTTCATTATTGATGTATAGAAATGTTACTGATTTTTGTATGTTGACTTTGTATTCTATATTTTTACTGAATTGATTTATTGGTTCTAACAGTTTTTTAGTGGACTCTAGGTTTTTCTAGATATAAGATCATATCATCTGCAAAGAAGGACAATTTGATGTCCTCTCTTCCAATTTGGATGCTGTTTATTTCTTTCTCTTGCCTAATTGCTCTGGCTAGGGCTTTCAGTACTATTTGAATAGAATTGGTGAAAGCAGTCATTCTCGTCTTGTTTCAGTTCTTAGTGGGAAGGTATTTGGCTTTTCTCCATTCAGTATGATGTTAGTTTTGAGTTTATCCTATATGGCCTTTATTGTGTTGAGGTATGTTCCTTCCATACGTACTTTTTTGAGGGTTTTTATTGTGAATGGATGTTGAATTTTATCAAATGCTTTGCTCTTCTGAGCTGAAAATGTGGTTGAGATGAACATATGGTTTTTGTCCTTCAATTTGTTGATGTAATGTATCACATTTATTGATTAACCTATGTTGAACCATCCTTGCAACCCTGGAACAAATATCATTTGATCATGTGCACTATTTCTTTGATGTGTTGTTCAATTTGGTTTGCTAGTACTTCATTGGGGTTTTTTGCATATATGTTCATCAGGGATGATGTCCTGTAGTTTTCTTTTTTCCTTGTGTCCTTGTCTGGTTTTGATATCAGGGTAATCCTGGCCATATAAAATGAGGTAGGAAGAATTCCCTCCTATTCAGTTTTTTTGATAATTTGAGCAGAATTAGTGTTAGTTATTTGAAAGTTTGGTAGAATTCAGCAGCAAAGTTATCTGGTCCTGGGCTTTTAAAAATTGTTGCTGGGAGACTTTTTATTACTGATTCTATCTCATTACTTGTTATTGGTCTGTTCAGGTTTTCTGTTTCTTCCTGGTCCAATATTGCTAGGTTATATGTGTCCAGAAATGTATCCATTTTCTCTGGTTTTCTAAATTATCAGTGTATAATACAGTTCTTTATAATAATTTCTAGTCATCTTTAGTATTTCTATGGTATCAGTTGTAATGTCTCCATTTTTGTTTAGGATTTTATTTATTTGGGTCTTTTGTCTGTTTTCTTAGTTTAGCTAATGCTTTGTCTATTTTCTTTATCTTTTCAAAAAACCCAATGTTTCATTTTGTTGATTTTTGTATTTTTTTTTAGTCTCAATTTCATTTAGCTCTGCTCTGATCTTTTTTACTTCGCTCCTTCTACTAATTTTGGGTTTGGTTTGCTCTTGCTTTTCTAGTTCCTTGAAGTACATTTTAAGTTCTTTATTTGAAATCATTCTACTTTTTAGATGTAGAGATTTATTGCTATATATTTCTCTTTTAGTGCTGCTTTTTCTGTATTCCATAGGTTTTGGTGTGTCGTATGTCCATTTTCATTTGTTTCAAGAAATTTTTTTCTTTTTTTCTTCATTTCTTCATTGATCCAATGGTCATTAGGAACATGTTATTTAATTTTCCTATATTCGTACAGTTTCCAGAGTTCCTTTTGCTATTGGTTTTTAGTTTTATTCCATTGTGGTCTGAGAAGATACTTGATATGATTTAGATTTTTTTTTACATATGTTTATATTTGTTTTGTGGCCTACCATATGGTCTGGCCTGGAGAATGTTCCATGTGCTGATGAAAAGAATGCATATTCTGCAGCTGTTAGATGAAATGTTCTTTAAATGTCTGTTAGGTCTATTTGGTCTACAGGACAATTTATATTCAATGTTTCTCTGTTGATTTTCCATTTACATGATCTCTCCAGCGCTGTAAGTGGGGTGTTGAAGTCCCTAACTCTTATTGTATTGGTGTCCATCTCTCTGTTTAGCACTAATATTGTTTGCTTTATATATCTGGGTGCTTCTGTGATGGGTGCATATCTATTTACAAGTATTATATCCTCCTGCTGAATTAATCCCTTTAACATTATATAGTGACTGACTTTGTCTCTTTTTGTTTTTTTGACTGAAAGTTTATTTTGTCTGATACAAGTATAGCTATTCCCGGATACTTTTGCTTTCTGTTTGTGTGGAATATCTTTTCCTATCTTATCACTTTCAGCCTATGCATTTCTTTATAGATGAAATGAGATTCTTGTACACAGCATATAGTTGGGTCTTGTTTTTTTATCCCATTAGTCAGTATATATCATTTAATTGGGGAATTTAAACTATTTATGTTTAAGGTTGTTATTGATAAGTGAGTACTTACTTCTGTCATTTTTTTAAATTGGTTTTTGATTTTTTGTTTATCTTTTGTTCCTTTCTTCCTCTGTTATTGCTTATCCTTGCAATTTGGTGGTTTTCTTTAGTAGTAACATTTGATTCCTTTCTATTTCTCATTTATGTATCTGCTCTACCAGTGAGTTTTATATTTTTGTGTGTTTTCATCATGGTAGATATCATTCTTTCACTTCCACATGTAGGACTCTCTTAAGCATTTTCTGCGGGGCCAGTCTAGTGGTGATCAATTCCCTCAGTTCTTGCTTGTCTGGGAAAGACTTTGTTTCTCTTTCATGTCTAAAGGATATATTTGCTGGGTATAGTATTCTTAGTTGGCAGTATTTTTCTTTCAGCAATTTGAAATGAATGATCGATCCCATTCTCTCCTGGCCTGTAGGTTTCTGCCAGGCAATCTTCTGTTAACCTGATGGGGATTTTCTGATATGTGACTTGATGCTTTTCCCTTACTGTTTTTAGAATTCTCTTTTTATCTTTGATGTTAGACAGTTTGACTGTGCTTGAAGGGAATCTTTTTGGGTTGAACTATGTGAAGATATTTGAGCTTCCTATATCTGGATGTCTATCTATGTCTCTTCCAAGATTTAGGAAGTTTTCAGCTATTATTTTATCTTATTGGTTTTCTATGCCTTCTTCCATCTCTTCTTCTTCTAAAACTCCAAAAATATGAATATTTGTTCACTTGATGGTATCCCATATATCACATAGAATTTCTTAAGTCTTTTTTATTCTTTTTGTCTGACTGGGTTATTTCAAAAGACCTGTCTTCATGTTCAGAAATTCTTTCTTCTGCTTGATCCAGTCTATTGTTGATGTTCTCAATTGTATATTTTATACCATTCATTGAGTTCTTTGGTTTCAGGATTCGTTTGGTTCTTTTTTATGATATCTATTTCTGTGTTAAATTTCTCATTCATATTATGAATTGTTTTTTTGCTTTCTTTGTATTGTCTATCTGTGTTCTCTTGTTTTTCATGCAGTTTCCCTAAGATTATTACTTTTAATTCCTTTTTAGGTGGGGTCTATTACTGTAGAATATTGTGTTCCTTTAGAAGTGTCAATGTTGCTTTTTCATGTTTCTTGTGTCCTTACATTGATATCTGTGCATCTAGTATAACATTCACTTCTTGTAATTTTATGGAGTAGCTATTACAGGAAAGACTTCTTCCTGTAGATATATCTATAGTGTTGATTGGGTAGGATACTTTGGCTTGGATCCTGGGTGGGTGCTGTAGTATATAGTCTCAATATTATTTCTTTGACCTTAATCAACATCAGCAGTGTCTGCACGTTTCTCAGTGGTTTAGCATGCAATTTTTTCTGGAGGCTGTCGTGAGGTTTTGCTGAGGACTAGAATGTCAGGCAAGCTGATCCTCAGGCCCGTGGGTGGCATGTATG
The DNA here is from genome assembly GCF_000956105.1 of Propithecus coquereli. Lineage (NCBI taxonomy): Eukaryota > Metazoa > Chordata > Mammalia > Primates > Indriidae > Propithecus > Propithecus coquereli. Next base: position 7,221,045 of record NW_012150729.1, read on the forward strand.
GCACGGCTGTGGCAGCAGTGGGCCCTGTGAGGATTGGTTCTCAGGCTCATGAATGGTGCATGTGCGTGCTGGTTTGGGTGGTGGTGCGCCAGGCCTGAGAGCCACCTTCCTGATGCCACTGCTAACGCTGCTATCCCCTCTAGTGGCAGCCCCACCCACTTCAGTGACAGGACCACTACACACACACGTGTGCCACCCAAAGACCCAAAATATGGCCCACGTGGGCCACTGAAACCACTGCTGGCTCCCACATGTGCCACACAGAGGCCCAAAGACTAACTTGCCCAAACCACCACTACCACTATAGTTATCTGTAGGATATTACATTACATTTCCTTTTCTACAACCAAAATGTAAATGTCGCCTATGGATTAAGTGGCCTCCAGCTTTGTTTTCTATTGCTGAATTATATTTTTATCTTTAT
>NW_012150729.1:7222268-7229836 GCF_000956105.1 Propithecus coquereli
GTGTGTGTGTGTGTGTGTGTGTGTACACACACCATTCACACACATGCTTCATCTTCCTTCCTTTATTGCTTTGGCCTTATTTACTTCTTGTCTCTTGTTGTTTTGATTTTCCACTTTCTATTTCTACCTATGCGTGCTACCAAATGTTTCTACAGATGAGAATGTTTATTTTGCTCTTTAGAGCATTTAGCTTTACCACTTACAGAATTTTCTTCAGATCATTTAACACCATTCCCCACTCTCACAAATCTTGAAAGGCAGGCACAGCTTTCCCCTTTGTGCAGGTCTCTTTATCCTATTTTCAACATCTCCTTTCTGAAAGGCATCTTACTGTATTTCTCCCATATTTTCCACATCAAAAAATAATTTCCAAAGTTACTATGGTGATCAGAAAAGAGTATCTCTCCATTTGAATTTTGAAAGTTCTTCTTCCTTGCAAATAAATAGTTTTAATTCTAGCTGAGCATTTTCCTTCTTTCATAAGTATATTTGCCATCCTGTTGTTACGAAGTTAAATCTCTCTAATTCTCATTTGGCTTTATAGATCTTTTGATAGGTTACTTCTTGGTGTACACATTTTTATAAAAGTTAAAATATCCATGTCTTTAAAAATAACATACTAAAGAGAAGTATAGATTTAAACACCTTTTTTGGTATCTATGTATTAGTTCAGCTGCTGTAATGAAATAATAGCTTTAGCTACATTATAGAATATGTTTTATGTTTAAACATACTATGTAGCTTCAACAAAGTAGATGGTTATTTCTCTCAACAGACGGGTCTAATCATAAGCAGTCTACCACTGATCTGAAGGCTCAATGGCTTTGGGAACTCATTTTACTTCTATCTTATTGATCTACCATTTTTAACATACAATTCCTGTCTATATTTGAGGTTGGATAATTGAGCTCCTGCCACCATGTTCACATTTCTCCAGTGGGTAGGGGGTAAGAAAGAAATAGAGAAAAAAGATATATTTTTTTAAAAACAAAATCCAGAGTTGCCATATACCATTTTTACTCATATCCATTAGTCAGAAGCAAGTCACAGGATCTCACTTAACTGTGAGGAAGGCGGGTGACTAGCTTAAAAATCATTACTAGAGAAGAAATGAAGGTATTGGAGAAACAGCTACTAGTTTCTATTACAATCTACATTGGTGCATACCACTTTCTTTTCCTCCAACCCAGATATCATGTTAGGAATTTGTACCTTTCTGAAAAGTCTCCAGGCTTTTTGATATACAGTCAGCTCCCCATATCAGAACGTTCCACAGTCACAGATTCAACCAACCTTGGGTCAAAGATATTAAAAATAATCATAATAAAATATAACAATATAATAATAAAAATAATACTGATATAAACATTACAGTGGAACAACTATTTACATAGTATTTATATTACAGTATAACAACTATTTACATAGTATTTGCATCGTATTAGGCATTATAAGTTGTTGAGAGATGATTTAAAATACAGGAGAGGATGTACATTAGTAGGTTATATGCAAGTACTATGCCATTTTAGACCAGGGACTTGAGCATCTGTGGATTTTGATATCGGCAGGGGTCCTAGAACTAAAACCCCCATGAACACTGAGGGACAACAGCAATCAGGCTTTTGTACTGATATTGATATTTTATACCCCGAGGCAACAAAGTCTTCAACGAGATATTTTGATGGTATGCAGTCACTGATTGTCCCTTTCTTTCCTTCCTGAATTTCTACTCCTGAAACTTGGATTCTATTTACAGGTGGTGGTTGTCCAGGATTTTTGTCTCCCATCATTACTTTTTCCAACTCTCTTCCCTTCAACCACAAGTGAGGTTGCCAGCTTCCTTCTCTCCACAAAAGCTAATATCTCCTTGGCTGGCTTTTCTTGTCATATCCACACATGAAGTCTATCAGCTTCATTTCTCCATCCTTCTCTGGAGCTTTCTCAAATTGCTCCTTACCCCTACAACCAATAAAAAAAGAGTCCTGGCCACTTCGAAGTGTTACACTAGCTTAATTACCTTGTTTCTTCTTTCATCCCCATTCCTAAAGAAGATTCAGGAAAAGCATCCTAGAATTTTGGGGAGAAGAAAGGAAAAATATTCTTTATTTTATATAATTTGGGCTTTTTAATAAAGGAATATTATTTAATATTTTTATTTAAGCTTTTTATATATATTCTGAAGCTACGGGTAAAGTAATCTTTATCAAAACACAGGCTCAGATTTTAGATTTTCTTTTTAATATATGCACCCCACCCTGGTTCCATGTGCCCCCCTGAAGGGAAAGGACAAAGGCTTTGTACCTACTCTGTAGAAGTACTAAAGAGAGCTTCCACCAGGCCGGTATTTTTTCTTCCTGAAACATTTTCTTAAGTTAGTCTTTTCTTGTCTTTGATGTAAGCTCACAATTTCCTCACTTTCAGGGATTTAAACTACTACAAATGTCCTGCGGGTTTGTCCATTTTGAGGTCTCCTGGTACCTACGCAGTCCCTTGCTGGCCAGCTGCTCTCATCCATTGTTAACTGGCACCTCATAAATTCCCCGAGATGTCCTCCTTCTACACAAAGCTGCATGGTTTTCTTCTCTTAACTGAGAGAAGAAAACGTTTCATCCTACAGACCACGAGGAAAGCAAAAAGCACACTGAGGTTCTCACCCTTCCTTCCCCTGCCTCTCCCTATTTCCTCCTCCTTCCTATCACCTCATTTCTTTATTTATTCTTCCGCTCCAGTAGTCTCAGCTGCCAGTCACTGGGGTCCTCTTAGGTGCCAGATGTCATACTCGTTAATTTCTACAACCCAGTGAGGTAGATATTCTCATTTCACAAAGAGGAAGCAAGCATAGAGAAGTTACAAAGCCCGAAGAAGGTGGGAAACAAAATATTAATAACAGCTGAGCCAGGATTGAAATCCCAGTCTGACTCTGAAGCCAGCGCTATGTCACACTGCCCTTCAGACATATTTGTCACGTTATGTTTTTAGAGAAGTCGTGCAGAACAATTGAAACAGCGTGACAGTCCAGAAGATCCAATTTCAAATCCAGACTCCATCATTTCAGTGATGTCCCAGGCAAGTCATTGGATTTCTAGGTTCATTTCCTCATCTGCAAAATGGGGCTAGTGATCCATTTTTTCATTCAATAAATATTTATTGAGCACTTCCTATGTGCCAGGCATAGTTCTAGGCATTGGGGATAGGGAAGGGAGTAAGTCAGACACTACCCCGTTCTCAAGGAATCAGCGTTTTAATGGGGAGATGGAAAACAAATATATGTATTTGTTTTAAGTGCTCTAAAGAAAAATGAAATTGTGAAGAGGAGAGAGTGAAAGAAAGGAGGGTGAGAAAAGACTTTCCAACAAGATGAAACTTAAGCAGAGACCTGAGTGAAGTAAGGGAGGGAGCCACGTGGATATCTGGGATAAGAATATTCCAGACAAGAAGAGAAGTACAAAGGTCCAAAGGCTGGATTTAATAGTAACTAACTCAAAAGCTTGTAACAAGTTAACCCTTACAGTGTATACGGATTGGTGTGTTGCGGGTACATGACATGTTTCCTCCTTCAAAGTATTGCTAACACTCAGCATTTCCTTGTCCTAAGCATGGGATAAGGATTTGAGAGCTGCGCACATCCAAAAGCTTACTGTTCAGCCTCATTGCTATGATGTGCAGTTTCTTTCGCCACCCTCCTTAGCAGGTCAGTCTGGGCTGCCTGTCGCCAATACCTTGTGTTCTACCACCTTTCACAGCTGCTGCTCTCTTCTCTTGGCACCCAGAGGAGAGAAGTGCTTTCACCTCGGTGTCAACCAACCTTTCTCATAGTGAAAGCTCTTGATCCTTGCATGCTTTTTAATGTAAGGATAAAGTTACTTATATTCTTCCCAAACCAGGGAAAATGGACACGCCCGCCTCTGGTTTTCCATACCCTCAATTACATCCCTTTTCCCGAAGAACACAATGAACAGGTTCTTTTCTCCTTTCTCTAATTGTACTTCTTCACTGTCATGCGGGCCGTGTCGCTGGCCGCCTTCTTTCTCATGGGATACGTGTTGTTTATTTTGGCTTTGTGCTTGTATATACTAAGAAGAAGGTTAGTTCTTCATGGCTTCCTTTGGACTTCTTCACTTCCCATTCTACTATTTTCTTTTGTCTGAAAAAGAATCTTAGACTTTCTATTAATGAGTCCTCTTCTTCCTGTTCAATATTTGACTACAGAGACTTTGTAGGGGACTGTATAACTGGGTTTATTAACCCCACTTAACATTCTCCTTCTCTTTCTGGCCTGAGATGTCCTTCACCTGTGAAGCATGCCCACCCCATCTCCTCTCTGTAGCATCTACGATAATTTTCCGGCCATTTTCTTTATTTCTCTATTGCCTAGGCTCAGTAGTTTGTTTTCTTTCTCTTGTTTTTCTTTCCATTACCTGAAATACTTTGCCATTTCCCTTGGAAGGTCTTTTGCACTGGCTACGCTTTCTATTGTATTATAGCTATAGGCAGCTTTCCTGAGTTCTTTCCTTTCACGCTGGGCCCTTGAAGTCAGCATAGCTTACCTTTACTGAGAAACGATTTGTGGTCATCTGCTAGAAATAGCTTTTTCTGCTTCTTTTAAAAGAACGCACTGATACTCCCTTCTCTTTGCAACTCCTCTTCTCCCTTCACATTGCACTAATTGCTTGAGTCACATGCAAACCATGTTTTTGTATTAGATATAACCCCTTTCTACCTAAAAGAATACTCTGTTCCACAAATAACACTTCATCCTCTTGCCATGTGACCTTATTTTACCTAAGCGACTCCCCCACCCATTGTGGTTGAACGGATGTCCTTATTTGCTCCTTACCACCCAGAGATGTGGCCCGGGCATACCTTTCTCTCATTCATGGATGAAGAACTGTGCTCAGAGAACTCCCTCCCACAATACACAGTCAATAAATGGAAAGCTGCTGCTTGAACACATTCTTCAATAGACCTGTTCTCTCTCCAGTTCCCTACTCTCCATATCCCAGCAAATTGTACTGGAGCTGTTAATGCTTCAAAATGTTTTCTAAAGCAAACAAAAAACTCTCTTCGAGCCATTGTTGAATTCCTGAAGAAAATGGGCAGTTTTGATCCCCAGCCTGCTCAGTGGCATTGCCACAAAATTGTTCTAGCAACCCTATTTTGGTACCATTTTATACCAGATCAAATCCAAGCCCTTTACTTGATTGTTTATTCTTGTCTAATACATTCTCATTACAAATGAGCCCTGAGGGATAGGCTACAGAGGCCTCCCACCCTCAACCACAAACATGCTCTTCTTTCAGATCTACTCTGTTCTTGACACACCATTTTATGCCTCCCCGCTCCCACCTTTGTCTGCTTCTCTTGTCCTCTTTTGCAGACCAATGTGCCATAGTTTTTCAATTTATTTCTGTACTTATTATCACCAAAGCTTCTCTTCATAGGCTGGCGGTTCTCAAAGTGTGGGCCCTAAAATGGAAGCATCAGCATCATGTGGGAACTACTAAATCAGAATCACTAGGGATGGGGCCCCAACACAAGCCCTTCAGGAGGTAAATAAGGAACCAGCTGGTATAGGCTCTTTATCTCTTCCTCAAATCCATGTTTAATGATTCTATGTTGGTAGCTTGAAATTGGTCAGGGTGGGAATACTTACACTACAGAAATTGGCAAAGACTAAAAATCAGGGGAAGAGCCATTTGTTAAACATTTCCTAGTACATGACTGCTGCCAGGTGATTCTGATATAAAGTTTGAGAACTTTATGATGATCTATAATTTTCATAGATCGTCTCTGACCCTGCTCAGGGGAAATAGTCTGTGCTCTGCTTCTTCAGGCTTTCACCAGGTTGTTCTGACACTCCTCCTCCCTGCATGCTTCAGGTTCTGGGGACAGAGAGAGGACGACAGTGTGCACTCACTGTTTGCCTCTTCCTGCCTCATTAAGTATTATACTACAACAGCAGGTTCCATAGCCCTGGAACTCGCCTACACTCATTTCACTTGAAGTAGCTATGCTTGCTCATGCTCTTGTTCATGCATCTCGTTCACATAGGTAAAGCTCCCATTATTTTTGTCGAAAATGCTATGAATTCGGGAGTGCACTCATGATTCTCCCTTTTCTGTGAAACAGCTGGAGCATCCTTGTATGTGACTTGTCCAAGGTCATTTGGTTACTTGTCATGTCAGGAGAGAGGTCAAAATCAGAGGCGGAGTGAAATCTTCTCCCTTTGGGGTCATTCATGAAATATTCTAAAATCAAAAAATGAAGATACCGTGACATGTTTGGTTCAGAAATCCTATTAGTAAATATTAAATTCCAGAACTTTCAAATTACTGTTTGTGAAAATCTAAAGCAGTGGCCTAGCAGTAATCCTATTCAATCCCCCTCTCTCTTTTCTCTTTAAAAGTTTTCATTTTTATTTATCTTCATTTTGCACTCTACCTTTCATTGATCCTCTCTTTTATTTCCAGCTGCCCTGCCTGTGCATTCAGCAAGCCATTCCTCCTTTCAGATCTAGAGAACCCCAAGCCGATTTCCTGTGGCTTAGTTCTAACCATTTAAAAGAAAGGTTGCAGTGTTTTCTTTTGTACTCAGGTGAATTTGATTGTTTAAAACAAGCTTTCTTTCAAAGACTCTCAACAGACTATACAAAAGCTTAATCATCCTATCTGTATGTAGACTAAAATAAGACCCAGGGCGCATCATCCAAGGCTGCCTGTTCTTTGATTTTGGCAGAAATAAAAAAAAGCTCCTTTTTTTGTCTCCTTTCCTGCCTGAAAAACTAAATTCTAGTGTTGTTAGTGAACAATGAATTAATCCTAAAAGCATGTATATGTATTTCGAATTGGTCTTTCTGTTTTCTACCAAGACAACATCTAGAATTGCCATTTTTATTTCTTCTAAACCTAACTCTGACTCCTTTTCCTTCAACTTTTTATTTATTTCCCCTGCTTTATTGCCTTTCCCTCTTTTCTTGTGCTGGTAGCCATTTGTAACACCTTCTCTTTGACAGTTCTTTGAAATCCACCATATTTTTTCCTGTTTGTTATCCCCCAACCTCCCCATGGCACTAACTGCAGTGCGTTGTGGACACATATTGGGTACCCATGAGAGCCTGCTTGGGTCTTTGTTCCTTCAGCTGGACAGTCACAACCTCTGCAGCCTGGGTCTACAGGATCCTCTCCAAATCTGCTCTGACATATCCAGTGTCTCTTCCTTTCCCAGTTATCAGATGAAAAACAAAGTAGTCATTTTACACTTACTTTGTACATGGATATATCTCCATTCATGGTAAATTTCAACACCATTTTAGGAAACACTGACCTTGTACAGCCACCCTCTAGTGGGAATTTTATCAGAACTTTTTCATTTCTCATGTCATAAAATTGATGATATTCAACATGTTCAAAGTCAGCTCTTTGATTCTTCAGAGCTGGTGGAGCAATGGCCTATTGCCTTCATTCATTCAAAAAAACATTTATTAAAAGCCTACCGAGAGACTGATACAGAGACGCGTGAATACCCCAGGGAAGCTAATTATTTGTTTAACATTTTCTTATTAGTGACAG
>NW_012150729.1:7232126-7235960 GCF_000956105.1 Propithecus coquereli
ATCTGGCATTGATAATAGTTTGATTTTGTTATTTTTCTAGGATTTCTTATGAACCTGCATGGAGAATATTTAGGTACTTTTTAATTACAAAAGGAAAGCAATCTCTTCTGAAAACTGCAGCTTCTTTAGTCTTGCTTTGTTCAACATTCTAATGCCTTTCTTTGTTTTCCATGTAATAACTTCAATCCCCAAGCTCACAAGCTTTCTAAGACTCCCCACTGAGTATAGAATAAAGTCCAGTCTCCTCATCCCAGGATTCAAGCTTGAAACCATACTAGCCTATTCGTGTCTTACATACTGAAAACCAGGGCTGTGTCTTTGTTCATTTTCTCAGTGCTGAGAATAGTGCCTGGTACATAGTAGGTGCTCTATAAATATCCATTAAAAATAACCAGTAACTGAAGTATAAATAGCACCTACTCTGCAAACACCCACTATTTGTGGCTCCCTGAATATGTTCTGCTTCTTACAATCTCTAGGTACTTTCCAGAACTGTTGAAATCCTATACACACTTCCAAGGCCCTGCCCCACAAAGCCTCTTTTTATTTTTCAGTAGCCAAGATTAATTTCTTCATTGGGTTTTCATAACACTCCCTACACCCATTATTAAACTAATTCATTCATTCGACAAGTATTTATTCATAGAATATTATTATAAAACATCAGTTGAAAAACATATTGAGCATCTGTTCTATCAGGCAATGTTCTAGGCACTAAGTATACAGTGGTGAACGAGACTGACAAGGGCCCTGCTCTTAAAAAAACTTATATGCTAATGGTCAGAATGGATAATAGACAGACACATACATAATATCTAGTAGTGATCTAGACTCTGAAGAAAGATAAAGGAGAGAAAGAAAACAGAGCATGATGGGTGAGTGACTATTCTAGACAGGGAAGTTGGAGACGGCCTCCAAGAGGAAAAGACATGAGTAGAGAGTTGCATGACAGGAGGTAGCCCAGGCCCTATGCTAGGTGCTATGAACATAAAGACCAGTGAAACAACGTTCCTTGCTCACAACCAAGTGGAAGAAACCTACCTGTAGGTGACAATAATTACACTCCAGCGTCTAGAAAGCACTCTGATACACACTGTGGGGGAAAGCCTTTCTAACACTGTGTGGTCGCCTTGCTACTTGATGTGCATCTGTGTTTTGTACTCTATTGGCAATCTCGGCCAGGAAGGAGCATGTGTTATTCACATCCGTACTCCTAAAGTGCTTAACAGCCCCTGATGCATTCTAGGCCCAGCAGGCTATTGAATCAGCCAGCGCAGTCCTGAGGAGAGTCCCCCCTGACTCACGCTGGAGCTGGGGGAGGAGCCAGCCCGGAGCTCCTGTCCTGGTGTTCTCAGCCAAGGGAGCTGATTGCTCTCCCCCTGTGAATTGCTGTACACACTGAGAGGCCCGCAGCAGCAGATCTGATAAGTGGGAGAGCTGCCAAAGCTGCAGCCTGGCTGCGCCCCTCGGGGTGCCTGTGAGGCCATCCTCTTCCTTTCTGTTTGAAAAGCTGACTGTGATCATAGTGAAGATGAGTGAGCAAAACCCGGACAAAATTCGTTCTTTTCTCTCCATATCTATCAGAAATGTACCCCAACACTACACAGGACAATTGTATTCATCTTGCTGACGAAAGCCCATCTCCATTTTTTTCCCCAGAAAAAGAAGGAATTTTAAATGAAAACTTTAAATTGCAAAGTTGTGGGAAACCCTTACTCTCATTCTCAGAGGCACATCTGAGACTATATTCTCTGGAATAATCAGGTGCTTTAATAAAGAAGTTGGCATTTGGAGAGAGTAAGTGAGAAAGAAACAGGACAATTTCTGTTCAGTAAGAACATGGCATCGTAGAATGGATGTGCACACAGTCAAATACAATTTTGATTCTCCGATTTTACCTATTATATTGTTTACATATGGTACAATATTGCCTTGTCTAGAGACAGTGTCTTATCTAATGGTAAAACTAGTCTAGACTAGTTTGGTCTTTGCGTTAAGGAGGGCAGTAGGTGTGTAGACAGTTTAGTCATGGTCCAGTGCAGCTCACCAGGTCCACAGGTTGGAATTACATGATTCTATAGAATTGAACGTCTATGTAAAAGTCATATGTAGTCACTGCATGACAAAACGTGCAACCTTCCTCCATCTCCTTGGCTATACTCTTCCTCACTCCATACCCATTCTTTCTTTTCCTCCTAAATTGCTCCCCCCATCCCCAGAGTTGTAAAGTCATCTCCTGCTATGATGCAGAGCTCTTCAGCTCCCAGCAGCTTCTCCTCCAAGCTCACGTATCTAAACACAGCACGGTAAGTGGCAGACTCAAGGGTAAAGAAACACGTTTATTGTTGTAATCCAGTCTCCTGAATTTACATAAACACATGAAACTGTTCCAATAGTATTCTTATTAACACCAAGAGTCTTTCATTGGCACAAGTGAACTTCCTTGTTCTTATTATAGCTGTGGCCAGTGACAAACTCATCTGTAAGCAGATTGGCAACTTAAGCGGAAGCTGCTTAGAAATTGCCTGGGTTCTAGGTACTTAATGTATATTTATTCATTGAATGAATAAATAAGAATGCATGCATGCATAATTGAATACGTGAATGAATGGATAAATTAAAAGTGTATAGATAAGGAACTCTTGGAATGAATGACATAGGAAGATGATCTGTGTGTTTTTAGAGATCTATACTTGAGATAACGGTTCTAATACATTGATAAGGCATGTGTCTTAAGATGTTTTCCAACGATATCAATGTATTGGTGTTATTCTAATCCATCCTCTCTCATTTAGTTTTCATAACCAATAGCATCAATACACAAGACAGGAGAGGTGATCACTATCACCATGTATAACCTTGGCTTCACTAGAACCAAATTAGCAAATCAACTCATATGCTTATCATAAGCAAGTGTATAATTGTAAAAACATATATATGTCATATTTGTATGTATAAGTCACAGTTTAATTCTAGGAAAACTTAATTCTAACAAAAATATGGATTTCTTTCTGCCCATTACAAAATTCCATCATGCTAATGCAGCTATACTTTCATTATTTTTTAAATAATTAAAGTATTAAGCATTAATACTCATTCTTCTGATTTCTACCAATGTTGGAGCGAAGCACATAGATTTGGTTTATGACTGATGGCTTGAGACTGAGGGCAGTTGCTGGACAGTAGGGTTGACCACTCTGGAAGACAATCAGCGGACCCATTCACGATACCACAGGTATCATGGCATCCTCAGTTCTGATCCAGGTCAGGTTTTGTTTGTTTTGTTTGTAGCTAAAATTTCTATGTATTGGCACAAAGTATGGCAGAAGCCATTGCTGGACCACAGCAAGGCGAGTCACAGAACTGTGATTCCATTAATAGGTTGATTCAACAGGGCTGACTCTTCAACAGGAACTCAGAGAAGAGTTTGCAGTTTAAAAAAACAAGCTTAAGTCCTGAATAGGAGGAAAGAACTAAACAAGATTAGGGCTGCCGCTGGGAAAACTTGAGTTCTAACAAGGAAATGGAATGTGAATCTAGAAGCAAGAATGAGAATACATAAAACTGGGTCTTTATGTAGAGATTTGGTGGAAACGCTACTACCCAGGTGGGGGTGAATATGCCCTGAGATGGAGAAACAGACTAATTGTATACCTGGAATCACTAACGGAGGTGGAGCTATTAATGTATTTTCAGGCTCATTATCATTGGCTCACAATTAGGTGGGATTAGTACTCACAGCTGGTCATGAATGGGACAGGAAGGAAATGTCACATTCATAACTATTATTTCTGCTCTTGAATATACTTTATGGATTTCTATGAATAAGTACTA
>NW_012150729.1:7236010-7237092 GCF_000956105.1 Propithecus coquereli
TTTTATGAGTGCTTAGAAGATAGCCTAGATATTAATTCTGAATTGAGTGAAAAAATATTCTTTTTGTTTTCTTATCAATGTCACAAGTCTGTCATTCTACTAAGAAAAATAAAAGTGAAATAATAAGAGAAACCACATATTGTTTTCTCTTCCCATTAACAGTCTATCCCTGCAATCGGACTTCACAACCTTACAGTTAACATTTTAAAAATCTAAACCTAGAAATCAACAAATCTAACCATTCATGTTTAAATGGATTCTCCATAAGAATATTTTATTTTGCTTCATTAAAAAGAACTTAAACAAATGTTTTTTCATGGGATATTTTCAATAATTATGGCATGCCTCATGATTCACCCATGTCTTTTTTCAGAACTTTGCACTATCAAGTTTAGATGAAACAACTTGGACTAAGTGACTTACCAGCTATCAATTTTTGTTTCCTATCTCCAAAACAGAAAACCTTTTATATCATTTATAGGGCTGTTGCAAAATTATAAAATCTGAAAAACACTTAGCACGATGGTAGACGTGTGAAAAATATTATCTTCCCTTTTTTGACTGTATTATTTGTATTCCATATTATTTGAACATTTTCTCATGTGATATTTAATGCAAATACAGTATTCCTGTCATCTTAAACTTAGCAAAAGAACCACCTGAGTTAACCAGACACTGATTGTGCAGTTAAGCTTATTTAATATCTCTTAAAACATTCATCCAAGTTGTTACTTGATAATACCAATTCAAGTGATTTAAATCTAGTGACACTCTATTCCAAAGGACTTGATAATGCAATAATATTGTTAAAAGGAAGGCAGTCAAGACTGTCTTTTATTGTGTCTGTCACTTAAATCACCTGTGACTATGTTGAAATATGTATCACTAACCTCCTGGAGTAAGCAGATTTTTTTTTTTTTGAGACAGAGTCTCACTTTTGTTGCCTGGGCTAACGTGAGTGCCGTGGCATCAGCCTGGCTCACAGCAACCTCAAACTGCTGGGCTCAAGCGATCCTTCTGCCTCAGCCTCCCGAGTAGCTGGGACTACAGGCATGCGCCACCATGCCCGGCTAATTTTTTCT
>NW_012150729.1:7246897-7250965 GCF_000956105.1 Propithecus coquereli
TGTAAATCATCTTGTAAATTTCCAATTAGATCCTAATACTGATTGCAAAATTCAGAATTATTTATTCAAAAAACATAAAGATTTTCTGAGGTTCTTGGTATGCATTGAGAAATTGCTTTCTGAAAATGTTGTAATAATTTACATACCAAACAATAATGTAGCAAATTACCTATTTCTTTGTACTCTTGCCACAACTGTACTAATTAGATGGGAAAAATTATACTTTGTTATTATTTTTATTTTTATTTATTTGATTACTGGTGAAATTAAACTCTTTCTAATATATTTTAAGTATTTAAATACCATTTTTGTCAGCTTTCTATTCATGAACTTTGCTCATTGATCTTTAGAAAAATGTCCCATGACAGAGAACAAGGACAGTCGATTCTCATCACTCATGGTTGTTAAGTTCTGTAAGGTTTCAAGGAACACTGAATTAGTGAACGCTGAGCCACTCCTCCTAAGGGAAATATAGGGTTGGGTATCTGCGAGCCTCCGTTCACATTTTCATCCTCCAATCAATACATAATCTTGTTTGTCTCTGTATAAAGACACCTTATCTAACATATATTATTGATTGATTAACGTTAAACTGTGACCACCAGCTTTGTAACTTACGCCTGAGCAAAGCATATCTTATCACATATTTTCTCCATAAGGCACATCACAGCCTTCTTGCACTTAGGAATACTAGATAGCACTTCAACACTCTACTTGGGGGCCTGTGTAAACAGTGAAATCACCAACAAAAGGCACAAAAAATACAAATAGCAAGGCACTACACATACACATAAAGGACACTTGTTACCTAAAACAAGAAGACAAAGTCACCTTGTTTAGCCTCAGCTGAGAAGAAGCATATGAGGCAACTCAGATTTTTTTACTGGTCTGCAATGTCTATGAATGAGTATTGATTTGGGCTTGCAAATCAATTTAAAGTCTATGAATAATGAACATTGACTAAGTCTTCATATCTTGGTGATCTGGCCACAAGGTGAACAGTGATATATATGGGCAAGCAAAGAAAAGAATGAATGGGTGGATAAATATAAATCTGTTTAATTTAAAGGGAACACATCAAAAGTGTCCTTTAAATCCTAGTATTTTGAAATATAGGCAGGAGTTGCCTTACCCAACAGCAAGGAAAGAACAAAACTGCGAGTGACAAAGTCAATATTCTGACACCTGAGGAGAAACAGACAAGGAAATGGAAAAGGCGTCACTGTGAAGCCGGGCAGAGGGCAGTGTGGGTCTCGTTTACCAGATTTGTGCCCTTGCAAGAGAAGCACTCTGAGCCTCAGTTCCTCCTTCACAAAGTCAAGATTAAAATATCCTTCTTAGACTAAGTGTCTTGTACAGGTACATTTTGTCTCCCATTCACAATTATAACCCCAGGACGTAGCATAATTCCTAATACGTATGCCAATTACCTGTCAATTGTGTATGTCAGGTACTCAGTGTCCATTACTTTTATGTACCAAAAACACATATGAGAACCAAAAAATAAAGTATTTAAACTCCAGAATACTATACGTTTGCTGAATAAAGCATTCTAATTGCAAACCCTTATTGTATGGGGCTAGTCACTACCAATAAATAGTTAACACGTATTGATTGCTCTGTGTCAGGCACTCTCCTGCTTTATATAAGTGATTTATGTGAATTCAGATTATATGAATGATTTGTTGATTTCTTTATTTTTATTTAACAAACACATAGTAATTACCACGTGCCAAGTATTTTTTAATGTTTTACAAATATTAATTTAATCCTCAGAATAGCACTATGCAATAAGTATTATTATTATAACCATTTTATATATGAGGCAACTGAGGCATAGAAAGATTAAGTAATTTATCCAAGGTCATACAGTAAGTAAATGACAGACCCAGAACATGAACTAAGTGCTTTGGCTCCAGAGTTCATGTTTTATAAGCCCTACTTCACAAGGACCCTAGCAGATTCCAGATAAGGAATGGGTTAAGTAGCTGACCTACAGTATCAGTGAACCTACTATTGTGTCTGACTCCAAAGCCTGTGTTGCCTGCGTCCTTAGGATGGATAGCTCCAGGCCACTAGCAGTCTGGTAAAACAGCAAAGACGTAAAGGGCTTACTTGTGCTGCCTCTAACTGCTTCTAAGATGTAGGTAATTTGCTTTCTCTGTTTTCCTAATAATGCAGCTAGATTACCATTGCCTAATTCTAGAGTTTGGGGCCTGGGAGCAGGTGTTCATGAGATAGAACAAAGAAGAAAAAAGAGTATTTGACCATTCCAGAACTAAGAAAGGGAGGCAGTAAGTATAGATTAATAGTTTGAGCTATGGACTGACACTGCCTG
The DNA here is from genome assembly GCF_000956105.1 of Propithecus coquereli. Classification (NCBI taxonomy): domain Eukaryota; kingdom Metazoa; phylum Chordata; class Mammalia; order Primates; family Indriidae; genus Propithecus; species Propithecus coquereli. The sequence goes on from NW_012150729.1 coordinate 7,249,236, forward strand.
TATTCGAATCAGGCTGCTCTGCTACCAGCTATAAGGTTTGGGTAAATCACTTCACCTCTCGGGACCTCAGTTTCGTTTATAAAATTGGTATTGTTCTACCTGTTTAAACCATGATCCTGTAAGTATGAGGATTCAATGAATTAATGCCCGTAAAGCGCTTAGGATGGTCCTTGGCATATGGTGAACATACAAATAAAACATTACCCATAGAAGCAACTTTTTAAAATTATCCAAGTTTGGCTTTTCTACAGTTTCATCTCTTGTGTACTAGCAGGTTTTCAAACTTGAGTGGTCACTCACTTCTATCATTAAAAATTTTAAGCATGTATACCAATATCTTTATTTTATGTATAAATAATGGAAATGTATTGCTGTATTAATAGATGCACACAGTTTTAAACTAGACCGTAACAGTGGTTCACCATGTCCTAGTTTACCTTTCCCCAGTACCCTTGAACTGTCCCGGGACAGCTCTGGATTGTCAACAGTCACACCTCCCCTTCCTGAAGAGTTCTTTGCTCAAAGTTAACTATCACCTCTTCCGATCTTTCTCAATTCTGAAGACTTACTAAACACAAAGGGGTAACATCTGTGGAAGGAAAGTAATTAAATTCATTGCCATCTGGGAATTAACTCTCCTAAGATTATTCATATACTCAAAAAATATCTTGTGTTATCCTTACTGAATCCTTAATCAAAGGCCAGGAATCTGGAAACCAGGGCAAGGTCTGCCTTAAATTAATTCTGCTTCTCACTTTTTTTTTTCCCAACTCTAAAATTCAAGAGATCCTTTGGTGAGTGAATTGGTTTCTGGCAGGGATCAGAGATGAAAATTTTGCTCGTGTAAATCACTTAAACATTGAATGTAGAGTCATTTAAGACTGTATATATGAGAGGGAGGTCAGAGAAACTGATTATTAGAGAATAGTAAGAACTAAGCTTAGAAATTTTAGTTTGCTCCACATGATATAGGAAACATGGAAAGTTTTTGAGAAGTAATGCTCTTTAATGATAGAAAAGGTTGAATTTCCTTTTTATAAAATATAGTACAATCATTATGCTACCCATTTTTCCCCCTCTTCCCTGTAAAGGAACATAAATTCCTAAAATGTAGAAGAGAAACAAATCTCTTTATACCTTTCCATTTCCTTTTTACAGTCCAAGCCTGAGGTTACATTTGGCTTTGAGAAGAATATTTCTTGTAACGAATAGCCCATATGTCATGAGAGTAGCATAGATAACAGGCAATCATAGATCCTTTGAGATTGTTTCTATGCATCTTGTAGTATCTGAGAATATACAGGTATATAGGATAAAAGAGAGAGAGACAGAGATCATATATCTATATATACAGATATGCCTCATAGATATGTTAGCAGCTGTAGCTAATGCCACTGTTTGGAGCTTCCAATATCATTCCAAAAATTTTGGACTAATTCCTTTCGCAAGTATCTCTGAGCTATGAGGAGATATAGAAGAAAAATACTGTACTTCACAGGAATAAAAACACTTCATCGGGCAATTCTTTAGGAAATCCTTTAGTTTGTAGGCTCTTTGCAGGGAAAGATTGTTTCTTTAGGTGTTTGGAATATTGCTTTTGCACACAATGTGATAGTTATATGTACTTGTGAAATTATCACTTTGTAAGAATTATGGTGTTTAATAAGAGAAGTGGCATTCATAAAAATTGCAGCCAAAATTTATATTGGAGTCATATATATTTAAATGAG
>NW_012150729.1:7266373-7268739 GCF_000956105.1 Propithecus coquereli
CAGGCTGGAGTGCAGCGGCCATTCACAGAAGTGATCAAATTTTACTGCAGCCTTGAACTCCTGGGTTCAAGTGCTTTTCCCACTTCAGCTTCCCAAGCAGCTGGGACTACAGGTGCATGCCACTGCACCTGGCTAAAGTATGGTATTTATGGTTTTTTTCCTAATAAGTATAAAAACAAAATGGCTTCCTCTCTCTTTCTCTTTTGTATTTTTATTTTTTGTAGATTACTGAAGAATTAGGGAGAAAGCAGAGATGGCATCTTTAATAAATAGAAATGTGTGGATGAGAAATAGCTAATGCAGCAAAGGGATCACCTTTTGTGAGTTAAGCATTTTAATTATTTATGCATCAAGGCCGCAAAGTCAGAGTTTACATTTAATTTTTATATGTGCAGCTTTCAGAATTTTCATCAAAATCTTGGCAATAAACCTTATATTGTTTCCGAGCTGAGAATTTCGAATAAATGATTAGTCTATTGAGCCACTCCTAATAAAGTCAAATTCAGCTTGCAGAGTGTCGAACAGCTTGGGCTGTGCCTGTCAGGAGAGACCTAGAAGAGAGCTGGTTTCCTCCATGCAGATCTCTCCCTTGCCTGTGTAGATGTAGCCAAAAGACTGAATAGATGACAACGTGACATGCATGTTCATGATCCCAAACAAAGCTCATCCAGCCTCAAGGGTCATCTTTTTATGTTATTTCTGTTCTTGCTATTTTGTTACTGTTGTTTAAGTGCGTATGCAGTATTTGTACATATCTTGATAGAATACTTAGTATTTCACAGTCTTGTATGAGAGAGTTTTTTTTCCTTTGTAAACCAGCAATTTAAACAAGAGTCTCATTTTGATCACTTTACTCAGAAGCTGCAATGTGCAAAAGACTATTAGGTTTGAGTGTAATCTATTGCGACTATTTTCAACTTAATGTTAAAATGGAAAATATTTATGGCTAAAGGGTTCATTACCTAATCCTGTCTATGGATTATAAACCTAGTCCTCCCCTACTGAAGGACTGAAATTAGGTCCTTCTGTGTGTTTATCATATTTGTTGTATGTGGTCTAGGTTACTTGCTGCTTTAGTACATAAGTTGGAGGCTTGGTTGGTTTGAAACAGGGAAAAGTGGCATTTAGGGGCTCAGGAGAGAGATGTACTACAATTTTAAAGGCATTTCAAGCTATGCTTTATAATATAGGGAGCCAAATATATCTGTAAGAAATAGACTTGAACTTAAAGCCACAAACATCACTTACGTAGGTGTTACTTTTCCTTGATTTTTGTTTTTGAATGCTACTTTCCTAGTAATAAGGGTAATAGTTAAAAAAAAAAAAAGAAAGAAAGAAAGAAAGAAAGGAAAGGCCCCTGACTTGCTGTCCATTTGGTAGATTCTGACACTTTTTTACATTTACTGCCAATGTCTCAGTTCTGATTATTTTTTTTGGAAAGACAAAGCAATTCAATTCCCAAACATTGGATAGGTAATAAACACTTCCCTATTTCATGCCCAATATTTGGGATGGTCTCCTTTTTTTTTGTTTGCGATTGTTATTATGTGTTTTATACTCTTCCTAACTGAATATAAAATAACATTAACATAGATCAATTTACATTATAAATGTAATTTGGATTTTGTTTATAGTGGGAAAAAAATGTTCCCAATTAGACTTTATTTTCATTTTGTCTCTCATTTACCCATGTGCCAAGATACTACCTTACTATCAGTCTTTTGGCGTTTCTTCCACTTAAATGATGTACTACGGTTCTACATACCTTACTTGAGCAAAATAAATTGAAAGACATGTCTGGGGCAAGCATATTCAGGAAATGTGAGAATGTGACTCAAAGGAATAAAAGAGGACAATTAAAACGAGGAAAGATTGCTTTTGATACCAAACTAGACTTCACTTCCAAAAGAATTACTCCTGTATTTCTTGGTTGCTAGACCATTTTCATTCCTTATGGTGAAGAGTTGAGATCGTGTATGTGACACCCTGATCAAGAAAGGCCGACCTTGACAATCATGTCAAGTTGGAGAGGATGAAAGCATATGATCACAGAAAATTTGTAGAAGTCATTTGTAAAGGTTAAGTTAATCTTAATAACTTTAACCATTGGAAATCGATTTAATATTCAATCTGTTATGCTCATTTCTACACAAAAGAGTTTCTGATGAAAATGGATCTTCTGTTTGTAAGCTAAGGTTTCTGGCTTGATAACTGATTTAATCTTGACTTGTGCTTCAAAAGGTAATAAACAGCATGCTCACTTTTAGAACCTCTGATTAATTTGGTCCATATGATTTTTTTTTTTTTTTTTGAGACAGAGTCTCACTGTGTTGCCTGGGCTAGAGTGAGTGCCATGGCGTCAGCCT
>NW_012150729.1:7268987-7271351 GCF_000956105.1 Propithecus coquereli
GACATATGGGGCCAGTGAAACACCATTGATTAATTATTTTCTCCTTTTATGTTTTTAAATTATTTAGATTGTTATTTAGGATAAATATAGTAAAGACTTTTTTAAATTTAATGATAATTAAAAAAAAAAAGCGTGCTTTGAGATTTCATTCTTCCTGGCAAAGATCAAAGTTCAAGTGCATGGTCCTTGGCCCAGTCTTGCTCTCCAAAGTAACTTCCAAGAAATCTTAGAAGAGCTTTGTTGCTCTTGTTGCTGTTGAGGCTCTGTTTTGGTTTTTTGTTGTTTTTAAGTGATGTTCTGACCTGGATTATCGTGATATATTAGGCTTGACAGGGCTGTATTGTTGGACCAGATGAAATACTGCCTGGGAAGTCATTGAGCGGGTGGAAAATGCTGTTTAATCCTTCTAACAGGAGGGGCCCATGGAGGTATTGAGAAAATGTAAAAAGCAGCAAAACAGGTTAGTAGAGCTGAACAATAGCAAATGTCTCCTTCTGTCATTGTGCCTTATGCGGCTTTATTTTGCATTGAGATATTCCACGTCCTCAAAATATTTCTCCAGTGGTGGTAATGAATTGCATTGCCCTCTTGGTTGTAAGAGCACGGGTATTCTGCTGAGGAGCCATATGGTTCCCATTTATTTTAATGTGTCTTTGACATCAGGAGAATCGCTGAGACAGCAGAGGAAAGTGCTTACACCTTGGACTGCCGCCAGAACTGCGATTATTTATGTTTAGTAGCAACTACCTTTTTTCCCAATAAGAAACGATGTGGTCTTAAGATGTTGTTCATGTTGAGGTTTTAATAAAACTAGAGTATGGGTTTATATATTTAAAAAATAACTGTTACTTTAGTGGGAGTGAAATTTGTTTCTTAAGCTTGAAGTTTTAGTGTTTAATTGCACATATGAGAGATTAAGGAAACAAGCTGGGAAGTGGTGGTACTTATTGTCTCACTGATAATAAAGGAACATGCTTTTTATTTGGTTCAACAGCATCACCAAGATAGTATTCTGCATACGTAATGCCTTCCATCAGGGGTTCATAGGTTTTTTACAAAGGTAATTATTTCTTATAATATTCCTGTGAGGTAGATCAACATAATTCTGAAAACATTAATGGAGAAACTGAGAAATACAGATGCTCATTAATATAATTTGTATAATGGATCTTAGCAAGTATTAGAATTCAGATTTTTGGTTGATTACATCATTTGACTATTTACTATTTTCCAGACATCAGGACAGTAAAATATTTTCTCTAATTCATTAGCAATATGACGTGCATACCATAAAAGAGCATCTTTTAAAAATGGGAAAATAAATACCTCAATAATATAAGTTCCATATGTTAACAGGCTTTGTGGAATTCTTAAAGATTATATGGAAAATTTTAATGTATCTAAAAATACACAGATAGTATAGAAAGGCAGAATAGCTGGTCACATTGATTAAAATTCTGTCAAATGGTTCTCAACAGTAACAATATCAGGTGGCCGAGTACAGACAGTCCTTGACTTACAATGGTTCGACTTTTTATTTTTTGACCTTACAATGGTGGGAAAGCAATACGTATTCAGTAGAAATCATACTTTGAGTACTCATGCAGCCATTCTGTTTTTCACTTTCGGTAGAGTATTTAATAAGTTACATAAGATATTCAACACTAGGCATTATGTTAGATGATTTTGCCCATTGTAGGCTAATGTAAATGTTTTGAGTATGTTTAAGGTAGGCTAAGCTTAACTATGATGTTTGGTATGTTTAGGTATATTAAATGCATTTTCAGCTTACAATATTTTCAACTTATGATAGGTTTATTAGAACATAACCCAATCTGTATATGGAACAGGGGGAAAAAACAATCCCACCTTTTGACGTGCTTTGGGAAGAGCTGAGCAGAATGCAGTGCCTAGATTTAGCAAAACACTTTAATATAACATTGTGCTTCAAATATTCTGCTTTAGGATTTTAATGTATAAACATTATTTAAATGATACGTCATATAAGGACAAAACCAGAAGGAAGACTGTCTGTCAAACATAGAATTAGAATGCCCAAATTCATGATGCCTGGTACTTTAAATTTGATGGATAAATTGATGTAAAAGGAAAATCATATATATAAATTAGATGAAAACCAATAGATCACTCGGCTAGTGGTACAATTTTAATCTACAGTTTAACCTATATGTCTTTCAGTTTAGCAATTCACCATCCCCAATATTAATTGCATTTAATGTTGATGGGTAGGGCGTTCTGCGGTTATAGCACATTTTTACTAGGATATTAATTCTACGTAAGGGGGAGGGTCCAGTGCTAAGTCGATTACATATAAAGATTAGATATAAAAGGAAACATAATTTC
>NW_012150729.1:7274021-7277983 GCF_000956105.1 Propithecus coquereli
CCAGAGTGCTAGGATTACAGGTGTGACCCACTACGCCCAGCCTGGTCTATATGATTTTAAAACATAAATTTTTACTGCCCAGGATTTACCAAGAAAAACAAGTTAATTTCAGCAATCTCACTTTACTTCTACCAAATTTCTTCAAAATAAATAAAAAAAAAATACACTCAAAATATAGACCCACAGATCATCTGGCATTTTTTTCTTTTGAGCATAGTGCATAGGAGAGAGAAGTGTATTATTGACTTTAGAACAAGATGGTAGAACTAATATTTTCCACAATTCTCCTCTTGTTTAGCATGAAACTGGACCATGTGCCAAATTTAGTGCCAAAATATATAACTCTGTCTACTGCTTTCTGCTTTTCCATCTATAGCAGTGCTTTTCTGATAGTTTTTGACACAAAAAAAGAACAAGTATACCTAAAGAGGATAACCAGCTCACTGCCCCAGAGTGGCTGCCCTAAGGTAGACTTGGTGGTCCAGAACCTGGCCTTTAATTTTACAGGCCCAGATATGTGATTGTCTCTGTGCATGTGGAGATAGCCAAGCTCAGGTGGAATGACACACATTAACAGCATTCACGAATGGCTGAAGCATAAATCAGAAAGCAAATTCGATTATTTTCAACAAGAAATAAAATTGACAAGTCAGGCAGATAATCTTTTAGACTTGAAGATATATTCCAACTTATATAGACAGGTTGGTTTATGAGTGTGGAAATGGAGCAAGTCAGTTGAATTTTCCTAGAACTTGGCATTATTCAACTTGAAATACCTTAATATACTCCTCCTCTGTATATGATCAGAATATTTATGTCATCAGAGCACTTGTTCCCCTAAATGATACTACTGGAAATATACCATGCAATTTTTAGTTTTTGGTTTCTATTTTTAATCCACTCTGTTCATGTGCTCTTTCTTTAAATGGTTTGCAGTGCAGATTATTTTATTTTATTTACCTATGTTCTTACTGTGACATTATGAATTGGTCAATTTTCCAATTCTCTTCTCCATTTATTTTTAAAGCACTTTTTAGGGTGGATAGCTTCTGCAGATAGTGAATGTCAGTCACTCTGTGTTTTTTATTCTTTTAATTTACAAAGATCAATATTATCTCTATAATATGTGATCATTTTGCAGTAATACCAGCGTGCTAACCATTATGGTGTTCCTGAGAGCTGTTTTCTTGGGAGTACATATAGTACTATCGAATTTAGACACTTTTGCTTCAGAGTGATACTGTGGTTGAGATCAAAGAAAAAGATCTGAAAGTCACAAAAAATTGCTATTAAGTATGAAAACAGACTAATTATTTTTCAAAGGAGTCATGAAAGCCACATTCTCCTCCTTCTTTCTCTTGCTCTTGACCTTGCAGTAGTAAAGCCAACATTGAACTCTGTAGAGACACAAAGTGGAGTTGAATCCTATTGCAAAGGCCACAAATTACTAGGTAGGTATAACAGGAAGGTTTCAGATTCCCTAAGGCAGATGGGCTGAGTGAATTTAGTCTGCTTTTTCCAGACTCAAAGAACACAGACTCTTTTTTTATAACTTCATTTTGTGATGTTAGTCAAATTTGGGCCTGGAGGCAGGAGATAGCACATAAAGTCCCATTCTAGTTCCATTATTCAATCATCAGAAGAGAGGCTTGGATGACTCCTAAGTTCAAGAAAGGCACACTTAAAATATCCCCCATAAGACTGATCTTACGGTATTGCAAAACCTTCCCTTTAAATATTTTCCATAGGCTTTTGAATCATTTTTCTTACAATGCTACTTATAATTTGCAAAATAAGCATAAGCACATATTTCGATCATAAACCCTAATAGGTCGGAGGACCACCGTTCCTAACACCTGTTGACAATGTTAGAGCTCCCAAGAGTCCTGCCAAAGGGCTCCTGCTCTTTGCCACTACTGTCATTCTCCAAAGCTGTAGAAAATCATTTCTAAACTCTGGCATTTAAAGAAAAGGTAATTTGGCTTTTGGGGAAAGGGTTGTGCAATAGATTCATCCATAAGGGTGAAGAATTCATCTAGAGGGCCACAAATTGTCTAAAGCATAAGTAATAAAGTTACCAGAAGTATTTATAATAATTGTTTTAAAAGAGTACATTAAAACCTTTTTTCTTGTCTAGAGTGCCACAAATTGTCTAAAAACAAGTAATAAAACTATCAGAAGTGTTTATCATAATTGTTTTAAATGAATACATTATACATTAAAACCTTTTTCCTTATCGGCAAATTATGGCCTTGAAAGATAATGTCTTAAGGGCATCATTCTTATAATATCACAGGTGAAAAAGATTGAAGGTTATCACCTCAAAATCGGAGGCTCTGGCCTGCAGTAAACTGGTGATGGATGAGGTTGTCAGATTTGGTACCAGATTACTGGGCAGATTGTTGAATTTTGCTTTCTATGGTGATCTTTTACATTTTGACAAATCCTTCTCTGTTTTGAGATGATTTAAACACACAGTTATGAAGCAGATCAAAACTTTTAAATCAAAGTTGAAAATTGTCTTTACTGCCAGGAGTACCAGTGGGTTGCAACGAATGTATACATAAATAAATGGAGAACTTATGTACACTTTGAAAGCATTTGCTTTCTGGCAATCTCTTCTGGAGAAGTAAAACAGTAGAGGAGAGGGTAAGTTCGGAAAGCTGAATTTTTGCCCTAATGTCCTAATTCTCTTACTCTCTAATCTTCTGAGTGTCTTAATTCTGAGTTTCTTGTAACTGGAATGGACACAGGGATCACTATTTGTTTTTTTAAACTGATGTATCCCAATTGCCTAGAAAGTGCCTGGCACATGATAGGCTCTCAATTTATATTTATTGAATAAATAAATCCATGAAACGATATTCATCATAGCAGCCTCTCTATATTTGGCTTGAATGTTTTATGGAGGGAAAAATGAGGCAAAGGAACTTGAACCTCCTTGGGAAAAGATTCTTACATAAATCCAGTTTGATATTGTAGTCGCTTTTCTTTCATTGCTTAGACAGCCCTCAAAATCAAAATCGTCTTTGAAGCCAATGGTAGTTGACATCTACCAGAGGTAGTAGGATAGCAATTCTCAGCCTTGCTCCCCTCCCTTGGCGTGGTCTCAGCTTTCTGCTGTGACATGGTGTTGAGAAGCTACGGCTTTGAATAACAAATCCCAGTTTCACCACTAACTCTATGACCTTGGCCATGTTATTTCTCGTTTTGTAATTTGGTTTACTAAAAATGAGGACAAGGGTTATGTCAACTCAAGGAGTTCAAATGATAAAATGAGGTGGCATCATAATCCCTATCTCTGTGACTGTCTTCACACAGTGTTCTCCTTGTGTCTCTTCACACATTCCCTCTATGTGTATCTGTGTCCAAATTTTACCCTTTTATATACCTTTAATCCAGTCATCTTGGATTAGGCCCACCCTAATGACTTCATTTTAACTTGCTTATCTTTATGAAGATCCTGTTTCCTAATGAAATTACATTCTGAGGTATCCAGGGCTAGGACTTTGACATATTTTGGGGGGAAAGAGATACAATTCAACCCATAATGGCATAATTCTATTTCTCTCTCTTCAACTATGGGTGTTTCCTTCCTTGAAGGGGAAGTATCATATAATATGGCACCAGATTGGGAGCTTTTAGGTTTAAATTTAACTGTGCCACTATCTACATCAAAGAAAGTCACTCAAATTCTCCAAGCCTGGGTTACTTCACTACTAAATAAAAGGGCTAAGCAAGATGATTCTACCATGTCTTCCACTTCCAAAAAGTCATGTTTATAGTATGCGGTTGGCCCTCTTTTTCTCAACTACAATGTCTACCTCAACTGTCTTTGATGCTCTGTCCATCTTGATGTCCCTGTAACTCATAATAAAGGTTCTGATCATCACAAAAAAATAAGTATGTGAGGTAATAGCAATGTTAATTAGCTTGGTTTAGCAATTTCACAATATGTACAT
>NW_012150729.1:7278033-7280502 GCF_000956105.1 Propithecus coquereli
CCAATGAAGCTTTCGAATTTAAGCAAATATCATTAATTGGATTTAGAAAGAAAACTACACTTCAGGACAAATTTTATTTCTTAGTTTTCTGGGAAATCTAAAAATGATTATACTTTTTCTTTATAATATGAATAATGTATTAACAGACCTTATTCTTCAAATTTGCTCTGTGCTATATTCTATCATTTAGAAACTCTGATAAACATCATTAGTTTCAGTTACATGTGGAAAAGAGAGAGAGAGAAAGAGAAAGGATTATAGAGAATGATTCTGTCCTTCCATGGGTATTTTTAGAATATTCTTTAATAACATAAACTTTTAGATGATGCAGTATGAAGTCAATTACAAAATTTTAATTTATAAACCCCATTCATTCATTCAACAAATGTGTATTGAATACCTACTGTATGCCAGATTCTATTCTAGGTGCTTAGAATCTACGGATCAACAAAGTAACTAAAAATCCTGTTGGGAGACAGTCCTCCATGGATTTCTTGCACATGTCTTTCAGAGGATACCAAGACTGCCCTGATCTCTCTTAACTTGGGCCATTACTTAGTGTTGTGATTGTAGCAAGCAACCTTGAAGATAAGATAATATCTTCCCCTGGGACAAAGAACAGGCTTGCTTAGTGTCTGCTATAAACCAGTACGTTACCAAGCTAATTATGCCTGTGGTGCATTGCAAACCTATGCTGTGTGCAGCATCTATTTGGCTCCTCCACATTGCCCCTGTAGGATTTGGGGGGCAGGGAGTAGCAACAGGAACATGATGTTCATGCCGCTTCCTGTGCTCTGAGTAATAAGGTACTTTGTTTTTGACCCAGGAGTCTCGTGTTGTTTGTCACCATCTGTGAAACAACAGGATAACTTTTTAGCTTTAGGGTAAAATCAGTCCCAGACATGCTGTATCCCTGCCCTCGTCCAACTTATATTCCAGACCATATTGTTTCAGTTCTATCATGCTTGCATATTTCAACAAAAATTGGAAATCCTCCTTGCTTATTTCTGTTCCTTGTCTCAGAATTTGATCAATTAGTCCTTTTATTTGTATTACATCACCATTATTACTAAAAAAAAGAAAATTATCTATCTTAGAACATGCCTATATACTACAAAATTTCATAGAAAATTAATAAATCTTAAGCAATATGATTTTTTTTTACAGGACAGTCACTGCTCTAAGACACAGGTAACAATTTAAGTACTAAGAGGCAAAATCATTTCGTAAATCCATCACTAATGGACTGCTAATGGCAGGAACTTCAGTCATGTTTTTGCTAGAGGTCAATACCAATTAGTGATACATTATCAGCAGGATTTCTCTTTCAAAATCATTTATAATATTCAGGTACCTCTTCTTCCTACCAGCTACTTGCTTTTTAGAGATGGGTTTGCAAGCTCATTATTGATGGATTGTTCAGAGGTTTATGATGGTGTGAGGGTTGGTTTGTTATGTTAGATGTTCTGATATGTAAAATATTACATATTTCAAATGGCTTCTAATGCAAAAGTTATGTGTGCCCTCAAGCCACAAGAGTGATGTGTTCTTTCTTCAATACATAATTTTTGTCTTTGAAAAGTATACCAGGAAAATAGGTAAAGTGACTAAAAATTCAAAAGCAAGAAAGACATGTTGACCATGAGACTTCATGGGAAAACTGTGGAATGTCACCTTATCATTTAAAATGAAGAAAAATATATTTAGGAGAGATAAATGTTTACTTATCTAGCCCATTGTTCAATTATTTATTCATTTAGTTTAGATAAACTTATCTAAACTAATCAAGTGAGTCCTAGTGTTATGTGTGCTGTATCCACAGTAATAAGATGTAGTCATTTGTACTCCAAGTCCTGAGTGAGTAGTGGAAGAGAGAGACACACACACATTCATATTTTTATCATCAGAACCAAGGCAGGGATGCTTTAGAAATATGCAGGAAGAGCACATATCTCATCCTAGGGGTTCTGTGGATGTCTTTCTGGAAGTGATGTTTGAGCTGAGTCTTAATATTATTTTCCTAGTAGATACTGAGTGATTATTTTATGCCACACATTGTGCTCAAGCAATTCCTTCATTCACAGTTTTGAAAATTGCTAGAAACTGACTTACTGCATTGAGGCTGCTGTAACAAAATACCATAAACTGGGTGGCTTATAAACAACAGAAATTTATTTCTTACAGTTCTGGAGGCTGAGAAGTCCAAGATCAAGGCACTGGTAGATTCAGTGTCTCATGAGGGTCCACTTCCTCATAGATGGCATCTTCTTCCTGTGTCCTCACGTGGTTGGAGGTGTGAGGGTCTCTCTGGGGTCTCTTATATAAGGGTACTCTCATTCATGAGGTACTACCCCCATAACCTAATAATCTCCCAAAGGTCCTACCTCCTAATACTATCGCTTTGGGGGTTAGTATTTGAATATATGAATTTTGGAAAAACACAAACATTCAGACCATAGCAGATATTGA